>NC_081570.1:21340006-21613049 GCF_022355385.1 Mustela nigripes | reverse complement strand
TAGACGCTAAGACTGTCATCTAGGCAACTAGGGCGAGAGCCTCCAAAAGAAAGATAGCAGGTTCTTAGGGAAAGATACACTCCAAGAGAAAGCCACAGAGGCAAAGACAGAGATGGAGGGGGGCAGCAGAGAAGCAAGCAAACCCCAGAGAGCAGGATGGAAAACGAACATTGGGAGCAACAATCACCCCCAGCAACACAAACACGTGGTGAAAACACACAGGTCCACACCCCCACTCCATGGCAAACCAGCAGCCAAACACACAGAGATGCTTCCTAACCCGTCTTCTCCCTCCTCTGTTCCCTGCAACAGTGGGAGGTAGGGTTCCCCTGGGGAGATGAGGGATGGACTAGGCCCTTGATCCCCATTTGAGGGGCCGCTCCCACTAGAACCAAAGGGCGCTGAGGGCCAGGCCCTGCCGACTCAGCTCCCAAGCCGTGTACCCAGAATAAACTGAGAGCATGAGACGCTGGGGGTCAAAGGAGCAAGGGCACTCAGACGGGAATCTGGATGCATTTAGGAATGGGACCAGGGGAAGGAACGAATGACAGAAGCTGCATGCGTGCGTGCATGAACAAAGACTGGAATTCTTTGGGCTTCAAGTGTGCTACTGTCTCACGCAGTAAACAATTCGGACAGGACTCTAATTAAATTGGCAAAGCCAGACACCCCACAGAGGGTGTTAGACGGTTGCCCAGGGTTGAGTCCACACCCTGGAAATGGACTGGGTTCCTCCAGGGAAGACGGGGCCATCCTTGCCTGGCTGAGCAGAGTCTAGACTACAGCCACCCAGAAGCCCCAGGGGGGTTTAGTGGCAGCCTTGAGGTCCTCTCTGGGCCTGGGCCTCCACCCCTCCCCCCGAGCAGGGCCCACACTCACAGGCAGTGCACAACAGTGCGCCCGTCCCCACTCTCCGCCTGCCACTTGTCCACCTCGGCCAGCAGGTGCAGGAAGGCCTTCTTGGAATCAGGTGTGTCCCGATACGCAGACCAGCGTAGGAACTGGAAATGCCTCACCAGCAGGTGTCCCTCCTGTAGCTGAGGGCACAGGTGGCCAGCAGGGCCCAGAGGAAGGGGAAGGAGAAGGGGAGGGGGAAGAGAATGTGAGCCCTGTAATGACCTCAAGAGGGTCTCGTGAGGCTGCCCCCTAGCCACCCCACAGGTTCTCACCACAGGGCACCCAGGTCACTCACCCGAGAGATGTTCTGCACCCGGAAGACACGGGCCACCAAGTCTTCGTCCACAGAGCCCGACACAAACTCCACGTCCATGAGGCCATACTGCTGGCGGCCCGGCTCTGGCCAGTACTGGAGACAGGGCTGGGGACACAGACACGGAGCAGGGTGCTGAGCAGAGCCAGGCAGGGGCAGCTGCTGTTCCTGCCTGTTCTGGACCTCCACTCAGGCCCTGGGGCTCCCACACATCCTGACCCACTCATTGGCAGTCCACCTGCAGAGTACCCCCAGCCTCCGCCACTCCCCTGTCCAAGTGCAGTACACACCTGTCCCAGCCCTCTTAGGTCAGCAGAGACAAACCCTTCAAGGGTACACGGACCATCCTGACTGGGCACAGCTAAAACACACACACACACACACTCACTCACTCACTCATACCCCAGCAGGAGGTCCACTCACTCACTCACTCACACCCCAGCAGGAGGTCACCCTCTTCAGGAATAGGCCTAGTACCATCCCTGCCCACCCCATCACCCCTGCCCCCTATCACCCCTACTCCCTAGCCTTCTCTCTCACTGCCTTGCTTTCTTCCAGCATCAGCTCACAAAGGTGGGGTGTCCCTGAAGCGGCAACACAGTTCAGAACCCCCACTCCTGCCCTAGGACCCCACCATGGAGTCAGGGTCCCACATAAGCCTACCCTCCAGGCCAGAATGGAAACAGCAGAGGGAGGAAAAGGGGTGTCTCTCTCTCTGACACACACACACACACACACACACACACGCACACGCACATATACAGACACACATCTTCCAGGCCAGTAGGTCCAGAGCCCCAGCTTCTAGCCTCAGCTCTGCCTGGAGCCCAGGTGAAGCTCGCTCTTCCTCTGGGTCCCGCCCACCATTTCTCTGTGAAACAGTCCCCAAGCTCCTCCCAGATGACTCCACGCTCCTTTGGCGTCCCTCTCTGACCACGCCCACAAAGAGGGCACTACCTTCCTCTTTTTGCCTGGGATCCCGCCACTCCTTGTGTTTGAGCCTTTGCACATGCTGTTTCCTCTCCATGGATCACTCCTCCCCCGTCTTCACGTGGTTAACTCTACCCTCCCTATGCAGCTCAGCCTCAAAGGCCCCCACGGTGGGAGCGGAGTCCACCCACTGGAAGAAGGCTGCCTGGGGGAGGGGCACAGCTCTGCCCACTTCCCAGCCCTCTGGGTCGTAATCTTTTCACCCAAAGACCATAAGTGCAAACCACAGTCCTGGACATACAGCAGGTGCTCAATAAAAAACAGCTACTTCCCTCCAATCTGACAGCTTCATTCTACAGATGAGGAAACCAAGGCTCTGAGAGGGAGGGGGACCCATCTAAGGTCACTCGAGAACTAGGCAGCACAGCTGGGATCCACCCCTGGGCCCTGGGGACATGCCCTGGAGCACATGAGGCCCTGGGCAGCAGATGCCTCACCCAGGCGGTGTTGGACTGGTGCAGCTGGTTAAGCATGACAATGGAGGTGCACCCATAGTCGTATACGAGCCGCCAGAAGTCAGGCGTGGTGCTCTGCAGCGGGTGCAAGGTCACGATGAAGGCCGCGCTCCGCGTGTAGCTCTGCAGGGAAACCAGAACTCAGAGAGACCCGCTCACCATGCGACAGAGCCCCCACCACAGGCCATCCTCCCGCTCTGCCCACCCTGAGCTGGATAACACTCCCCTCAGGGCCAGGCTGCCTCTGGGGTCTTTTTCAGAGCTTGGCTGGTACACCAAGGAATTGTTGGGTGACCCCCCACCAAGGCCCCTGGTCCCCAAGCCCATGGCCTCTGGAACTAAATACAAAAGGTTCCCCAATGTGTGGCAATGGGAACTTGGGCATGGTACTTAGAAGCTAGCCAAGCTTGCTCTCTGCCTCAGGGCCTTAGCACCTGTGATTCCTGTTGCCTAGAACAAATCTCTGAATGTTTACAGAGTTCTCCCTCTCACTTCTTTCTGCTCTTTGACAGTCACCTCCTCAAAGGGGGCCCTCCTACCGTCTCATCAAAAATAGCCATATACTCCATATCCACACTCCAAAGCCCACATTATGTATTTCTCCTGCCTGGTCGCTTTCTGCCAAAATTACCAGCGTCAGACATGACACTGTATCTCTGTGCACTGACTATCTCAAGCCATCACCCACATACAAAGTTTAGGAGAGCAGACATTTGGGGATATGGCCTGTGTCCAGCACACGGTAGGGGTTCAATAAATATTTGTGAATAAATACATCTCTAAGTCCCTTCCAGCTCCATGGAGGGAGGGTCTGAGAGCCCAGCCCAGGGCCCCAGGCCAGGGACAGGCACTGACTCTGCTCCCAATCCCAGCCTCATCCCAACCAGAGCCCTTGGCTCTGGCTCCGCCGCCCCCCACGCCCCCTGGGCTCTCAAGCCTTCCCAGATCCAGCCAGCCACGGGAATCCTGGAGCCTTCTTCCAGGACTGAGCCCTCACGTCTGTCAGGGCCGCATTGATGTAGTTGTTGGGGTCCCCATCGGTGGAGATGAGGAAGGGCAAGCAGCGGTCGGGTGGCAGGACATCCATGCTGCGGTTCTTGTCCCGGTTCCGGGGGAGCAGGGCGATGCTGCACTCTTCCACATCCAGGGGCGGTGTGACCGAGTTCAGCGTCTACAGTGAGCAGAAGGAACCATGGGATGCGGGGGAGGGGGGGCCGGAGGAGCAGGTGGGGAGGCGTGCGGGGGTGAGTGTGGACCTCCAGTGTTTGCTGGGCCTCCTCACGGCCCCATGAAGGAGACTAAGCTGGTTTGTTAACCCCATGTCGTGGATGGAGAATTGAAGTCCAGAGAGAAGGGGGCGAGGACAGGGACCCCGGACCACACAGGCTCTGAACAGAGCTCTGGACAGAGAGTCTACCTCCTCGCTCCCTGTGTAACCTTAGACAAGCCACTGTATCTCTCGGCATTATTTTTCTCAACTGTAAGGTGGTAATAATATGCCTGCCTCGAGGGGCTATTGAGAGGATTGAACGAGATACTGCCAAGGTCCAAGCACTGCCCCTGGCTCATACAACGCACCATACATAAAAGGCACAGTCAGGATCCTTACTAGCTTATCAGGTGCTTTCAGGCAGACAAGGGCTGCAGTCCCACAACTCCCACAAAGCGGACTGCGGGGACCTGGCGGAGGCAGTCAGCCCTGTCTGAAGAGAACGCAAGTCCAGACACTGTCACACCACAAGCCCGGGACTCTGGGTTGTCTCCTCCACCTCATGCCTCCTATAGCCTGATCCATGGAGTCTCTGCTTATTTCTCTTGTCCTTGCGGATCCCTAACAGGGAACCCCAGTCTCTCATGATCCCCAACAGGGCTCTAAGGATCACAGGCAGCATTTCCCGTGACACCAGTCTGTGCGGGCTCTCCAGTGTTGGGTGTCCAGGAGGGGCCAGCCCGCTGCACCCTGGCAGGAACCTGGAGTGTAGAGAATGTCTGGGGTCTCTGCCAGCCCATGGACCATGCTGGGACTTCTCTGGAGAACCATCCTTCCCCCATCTCCATCATGTGACATGCAGACAGTGGCTTCGCCCTCAGAACCAGGCCTGGGCAAGTCAATGTGTTCCTAATTCTCTGGCCCCAGGGACTGGCTCAGGGATGGCACAGAAGAAACTGGTCTAGGACTTCTGTTGGGGCTGTAGGGAGTCCTTTTTCCAATCTCCTGACAGTAGTGACGACATGAGTCTGACACTGCTGGGGGCGAGGGTATGGATCTAAGAAAGAAGCTGAAAACAAAGGAGAGCAGAACCAAACTGGACAGAGACTACATTGTGGCATCATAATTTAAGCTCCTGGATCCAGCCATAACTGAAGCTCCACCATCCTTGGACTTCTCAGTTACAAGAGTCATTAAGCTGGATTTTTGTCACTTGCAACCAAAAGAATCCTGATGAATATGAACATTACAAAGGCAATATTGACATTCTTTTCTGGATGAGAACACTGAAGCTTGGGGAGTTGCTCACAACTACTTCACAAGCCTCCTCACAGCTCTTTACTGAGCCAGGACTTGAACCCGGGCTTCCTTGATTCAAAGCATGGGCTCTGCACCACTTGGAGAGACCACTTCCTCCACTGTCTCTAAGTCCTTCCCAGTAGCCCTACTCTGTCCCTCTGTCTTGGCTCTCACTGACTCCTACAGCACTGAGGACTTCCCAATACACACACACACACACACACACACACACACACACACACACACATTCCTGCCCCACCTGGAACTCTTCCCGAAGCTGGGAGGAATTACTCTGAGGATCAATGCGGATCATCTCCTTGTAGGTGGCCTTGAACTCGCTGACAGGGATGGTGGTCTCCCCACACAAGCAGGCCTCCAGGATTGCATCGTGAATGAAGATGTACTGCTCCTGGAGCAGGAGGAGAGAATATGAGGAACCAGGAGGGGACTAGAACCTAGAGATTTTGGGGAGATGGCAGCAGAAAGCAAGCCCAAAGTTGAGGCAGGGACGCTGGAGTCCAACTAGGTATTAGTAGAGATTGAACCCACCCTACTTGAAGAAACCTTCACAGATATGTTCACTGACCTCATGTCCAATCCTTCTAATACCCCATAAGAAGCTCTGAAGGTGAGGGGAGAGCCCAGGGTCACACATCTAATGAGGATACAAATACCAGCGGATCTTTCCTGCAAAACCTATGACCGTAGCCCCTTGGCTATTTGACTCCACCCAGCCGAACACAGAGGAGCTGACTTTGGGAAGACCCTCAGAGGTCGGCAGGCCAAGTTCAGGGATCTCAGCTCTAAGGACACCCCTCTGACACACTCCGTCAGCTCTGAATTCCTCCCCGAAGGACCCAAATCCTGGAGCGGGCAGGGAGGGAAGGCAGTGTCCCCCTACCTCTGTCTGGATCATGTTGACCCGCCGGGAGCAGAGGGTCTTCACGCAGTTGTAAATGTCCACGACGCCCTCACACTCTGCCATGTCCAGCATCACATCCAGGACAATGTAGCAACCTGTGCGGCCAGTGCCCGCGCTGGGAAGAGAGCAGTCGGGGGCCCCATGAGAACCTTGGGAGGGAGCCTGGGGTCTAGAAGGGAAGAGGGGGGCCTGGCCACATCTATACGACATAGGGCCCGGGGGACAGAGAGACACCCCACCCCAGCGGGGGGAGGAGCTGGAAAGAAGTCTGCAGCAGGAGTTGCAGTGAAATGTGACACAAGGACAAGCTGTGGCCAGGCCGGGCCGTGGGAAGGAGGGAAGGGGCAGGGGTAGCAACAGAGCTGGGCGGAGGACAAAGGTGATGCTCAGAGCTTAATCCAAGAATGTCCTTGCCTCCTAGGGAGCCCCAGATCCATACAGCCTTCAAAGTCCCCACACACTCGTACCTGCAAACGTACTCAGGGGAGCCTCCCCAACCCTCCCAGCAGATGTCATTCTCCTGAGCTCCAGGACGAATCCTGGGCAGGCTCTTATCAAACACTCTTCCTGCTACATGGTCATTGTAAATGGGACAGTCTCCCTGGCCTGACCTGGAGTTCATCCCGAGCTGGGCTGTGTCGGACCCATCTCTGGGATGCTCACGCCCAGCCCCAGGGAGAGCAGAGCCCAGGGGTAGAGAGAGGACAAAAATGACTCCAAGATTTCAAGCTTGAAAATGGGGGTGTCAAAGCATTGGCAAGAGTGCGTGGTAGCGGGTCTCCCGGCCACCCCTGCCGGGGGCTGAAATCCGTACCACCACTTTGGGGGACTGGCAACAGCTACCAAAGCTGAGCTTGCCAGGCAGTGCTCCCCCCACCACCTCCTGTATGTATCCCTCAGAAATGTATGCATATGCTGGCCCAAAGGCACGCCTTAGAACGTTCTCAGCAGCTGTATTCGTGACAGTTCACAACAGGACACAGCCCAAATACCTAGCCATCGCAGAATGGGTAAACACACTGTGGTTTACTCATCCAGCAGGACAGGATGTAACATGGTTGAATCTTAGAAACATAAGCTGGAGGGGAAGAAGTCACACACCAAAAAGCACACGCTGTGTGATTTCATTTATACGAAGTTCAAAAACACACAAAATGAATTCACACGTTAGAAGTCAGGAGCGAGACTGTTCTGGGAGCGAGGAGGTGGGCACAGCCCGGAAGGGGGTTCCCAGGGGCTTCTGGATGCTGTTAATGTTCTATTTCTTGATCTGAGAGCCGTGCTGGTTATTTCACAGGTGTGTTTAATTTACGAACACCAGTAAGGCTCCGTATATACTTATTCTGTGGGCACTTTGCTTTAAGTATGTTATATCTCAAGGAAATCTTATTTTATTTTATTTTATTTCATTTTTTAAAGATTTTATTTATTTATTTGACAGACATGGATCACAAGTAGGCAGGCAGAGAGGGAGAGGAGGAAGCAGGCTCCCTGCTGATCAGAGAGCCCAATGCGGGGCTCCATCCCGGGACTCTGGGACCATAACCTGAGCTGAAGGTAGAAGCTTTAATCCACTGAGCCACCCAGGCGCCCTGAAATCTTATTTTAAAGACTGTATCTTAGGGGCACCTGGGTGGTTCAGGTGGTTAAGCATCTGCCTTCTGCTCAGGTCATGATCCCAGGGTCCTGGGATCAAGCCCCATGTCGGGCTCCCTGCTCAGTGGGACGCCTGCTTCTCCCTCTCCCTCTGCCACTCTCCCTGCTTGTGCGCTCTCTCTCTCTCTCTCTCTCTCTCAAATAAATAAATAAATAAACAAAATCTTTATTAAGAAATAAAAATAAACAAAGATGGTATCTTAAAGAAGCCTAAAGAGACAAAAGTGGTATGTGGAGGGCGGGCGAGGGAGGAGGGGGTCTGCTCCATGGCGTTCTGGAAGCTGGGAGGAATCAAGCAGAGAAGCCAGGAGCAGGTACAGAGGCCAAGGACTTGTGGGCCCAGGGGAGTAGGTGAAACCCCAAGGTCAGAGGGAAGCTCCCCAGGAGGAGAGTGGGGTTAGGCACAGGACAGGGCCCGTTAGAGGCATGAGAAAGCTGGGGAGCCAGGGAGGAAGCAGAGCAGAGGAAGGGCAGGTGGGGTCGCAGGGGCCAACTGAGGCAGGACTTGGAAGAGAAAGGGGTGATGGTCAGGAGTGGCACGGGGCATGAAGGCCACGCAGTGAGGAAAGCCCTCGGGATTCAGAGAAGGGAAGCTGAAGCCCTTCCCAGCACCTGGGCCAAACCCAGCACGCAGATGTGCAGTGCAAGTAAATGAAACCCAACCCACCTCGAGCCTCCCCAGCCCCTCACCCCTCTGCCTCCAGGCCAGGGCCCCCACGGGTCTCCGGCAACACATGGGTGCCAACCTTGAGCCACAGCTCAAAGGGCCATTGGGGGGTCAGCGTCTCCCATCCTCTGTCTCTGAGTAGATGAACCCAAGCCCCCTCTCCTTAGGTGACCCACAATCAATCCCGCACCCAGACCCCTTGTCCTTGGCACTCGCAGCACCCACCTGCAATGGATGACGACGGGCCCAGCGTCAGGCGGGGTAGAGGCCTTCACGCGCCGGATGAAGGCCAGCAGCCCCGTGGCGTGGTAGGGGACGCCATGCTCCGGCCACGCGGTGAAGTGGAACTGGCGGACCTCGTGCCGGGCAGAGTAGCCTCTCTGCAGAGACAGTCACAGTCACTGCCCGGGGGCCCCCCAGACACCCATCAGGTGTCCAGCCGCCACGGCGAGCATCTTACCGCAGGATCTCGCTCAATGCGTCCCAATCATAAACGGAGGTGTGGACGCTTGGGACGCATGGTGCCCGTGAGAAACCCGCAGACAGGAGAAACTGCGGGCCCGAGGGTCGACAAGACAAACACTACCCAGGAGTGGGGCCCGGGGCTGGCCTGACACCTAAACCTAACTGCCAGTCACCCGCCTCGGCCTCCCCAGGGCTGTGCCACCCAGGAGGGCACCAGGACTCTCTGGTCTTAGCCTATATGGGAAAGTATCTCCCTTGAGAACTTTTACAGAGGATCAAATGGGACCACAGACACGAGGACTCGGCCAGTCGCTGGCCATGTGGCCTCCTGCGTGATGCCAGCCCGCCACCTCACTTTATTTGTACTATAGGACTAACGGAAACGCCGAATGCCAGCGTCTCCCGGGGCTTAACCAACACATGCTGCAGGCGCTGCACGATGCCCAGCACCGAGCAGGACCGGCACCGAGCAGGACCGACACTACCAGCCACTGTCTTCACCGCCATCATCTCGACGTCCTCTGGGAGTCGCCAGCCAAGGCAGTCCCCGTCCTGGCCTCCCACAGCCCTCCCTACAGGGAAGGAGCAGCTGCCTTGCTGGAGAGGACCACGGAGCCCTCCTCGCCCCTCCCGCTCCTGCCCTGGGAGGTCGGTAGGCATACTCCGCCCCACCCCTTCAGGCATCCCTGCAGGGACCAAAGTGACAGCAGACTCACCCGCTCCAGGGCAAAGGTGCGCACGACATACTCAGCCAGTGTCTCCGTTTTCACCAGCGTGATCTTGATGTCCCCGTACATGTCCGAGTCCTCCGGCCAGTACCGGGAGCATTTCACCTGGGATCCCCACAGGCAGGCTCAGCAGGCCCTCTGCTGCCCTCCCTTGGCCTGCCTTACCCCCTCCCCCCAAGGCCCTGCTTACCCTGCCCACCTCCACCAGTTTGGTGATCATGACAATGCTGGAACAGTGCTCCTGCCACACCATGCGCCAGAAGTCGTAGACCATCTCAGGCTTCGGCCCTGGGGCGCAGAGGGTGCTAGTCCCTGAGGCAAGGTCTCCACCCAGGGCCAGCACACCTGCTGCCCCAGACCCCACCCCAGGCCAGGAAGCTCCTGAGCCCCAGTGAAGGCGTCATGCTCACCCCACACACTCACCCCACCCAATGCCAGCTCATCCCTAGAGGGCCCCGGGGATGGGTAGGCTCGGAGAGGGCTGGCTGCAGACCCGTTACCCCAAATGAAACCCAGGAGGCAGAGCCGGGGGACTTGATCCTCAGTCTACAGCACCAGTGTCCCAGAGGAACAGATAGATGAATGGCTGGGAGCCAAGACAGCCAGAGGGACCCAGGCAGCCCCCAGACCCAGAGGCACAATCCACACTTGGCAGGACTGAGCCCGCCTACCCTTCTGCATGCACCACCTCAGGGACAGACAGATGGCCAAGGGAACTACGGACACATGGAGCACACCAGGGAGACACGAGCACGGAACACGACAAGGGGCAGAGACTGGTGGGCAGATTCCAGAAGCCCCAGCCAGACAGTGGGACTCGAGCAGAGACAGCAGGGAGGCAGACAGGGAGTCAAGCAGGTCAGAAGGAAGGCAGAGGGGAGACGGCATTCAGGACGCGGGTGCACATGGGCAGAGCAGCAGGTACCTTGAGTGGCTATGAAGTGGTTTGACCTGTGGTAACCCTGGAACAGGAGAAGAGGCTGCGGTGAGACCCCAGGAGCAGCCCCTCGCTCCCTCTGATCTCATCTCCTCCGCCCTTTCCCAGGAGCAGCCCACACAGGACCTCCTAACCAAGGGGACCTTGTCCTCCCAGTCCCCCAGGAAGGATGGAAGAGAAAGAGCAGCTGGGACACCAGTGTCTTGGGTCCAAACCCATCCTTACTGTGTGACCCCCACAGAAGACACAACTCCTATATCGCCTAAAGGGTCGCCCCCCAATAAACTGGGGGGATTAGCCACAGTCAGCTTACAGCCCAGCTATGTGGATACAAATAAAGTCCATCGTGATCCTGCCCGGGTTCTCAGGGTGTCCCCAGACCCCAGGCTGGGTCTCAGCAGTCACCCCAGCCCCCACGGGGCAATCGGGGGGGCAGTGCCCCCTCCCCACTACATATCATCCAGAGCTTGGGGGACCCAGTGACCCAGATGAAGGCTTCAGGTCTGAAGCAAGCAAACACATGGGTTACTCATGGCCCTCAGATAAAATGGTTTTTAAATAATAATCATTTTTGAGATTGTGACCTCAATTAGGATCCCTATTATGATCACATACTGTGCTAAGCACTTTACTTACATGATCTCCCACAAAAGAGGGGGCAAGAGCTACTTCATCCTCCATCCCCAGAGCCCTCAGGCTGTGAAGAAGACTCAGCCAGCCCCAACTCCCACCCCAGGGCCACAGCCAGCCCTGCTGTCCTGCCCGCACATGACACTCAGGGCACCCCTGCAGGCACCACGGCAGAAGTTAAAGGTGCGGCAGCACTGATGCAAGAGAGAATAATCAGGTTCACACCCGCAGCCCAGTTCCCTGTGCCTTGGGACCTGAAGGAGCCCCGCAGTCAGACTGCCAGGGTTCAAGTCCCAGCTCGACCTCTTGCTAGCTGTGTTTCCCCAGGCAGAGCCCTTCATTTCTCTAGGCCTCTATTTTCACATCTACAAAATGGGAACGATCACTGTATCTACCTCCTCGGGCCATTGTGAGGAGTCAGCAAAGTAACATACCATCACGGGTCTGTCACCACAGCCAACAGAGTCGGCATCTGACCAACAGTACCTAATATTACCGCTACTACTTTCAAGTTCAAAGAGAAGCCCCGAAGATTCCAACAGTATGGCTGTCAAGAATTCCCAGGGCAGAGGGTGGTTTACCCCAGGGGTTAAGAATCTGAGGCCAGGGAGTCAGGTTGATGTGGGTTCCTATCACAGCTCTACAGAGATGCTAAGTGACTCTGGCCATGGAAAGGGCACTCCACAGTCTTGAATGGACACCTGCAGCTCCCAGGGATTTTGTTAAAAGGCAGATTCAGACTCAGACTCTGGCACGGGGCCCAGGATTGCACCTTTCCAACCAGCTCCCAGGCGGGACCAGTGCTGGATCTGAAAACACACTGGACTGGCCAGACTCGGTCTCCCAGAGCCTCTGCTCCCTGCTGCAGTGTGGGGATAACAGTGAGACCCACATACCTCAGAGAGTCTGCTGTGTACCTGCAAACTGTGTCCAAAACCCAGTTCCAGTCACCAGCACTGAAGAGGGTCCCAGAGCCACTGGGCTCTCACTGGTGGAACTGTTCCACAGCTGGCCGACCTCCCCAGCCACTGCCTCTGCCTCGAGTCCACAGTCAAGCTGCTAGGCATATGGGGTCCCAGGGGAAGGGCAGCAAAGGTGCTGCCAGGGCAGCCCTCCCACCTCCAGCACTGGTCAAGCTGGGAACAGGCTACTCCACCCAAAACCAGCTGGCCTGAGCATCCCCGCCTAAGAACAAGCATCTCTCCAGATTTGACGAGCATCTCCCGGGGCCAGCACCCAGGACAGCCCGCAAATACAGTCCACAGCTGAGCAAGTTTTCAACGGAACCCCCCCACATCTGCATATTAACTTCTAGGTGTGTGCCTGCACAATTAGAGAGCACGACAATGGAAAGTGTGAAATGATCAGGGGTGAAAGAAAGGTAAGCAGATCGATCGCCTTGAGCACACCCACTTTGGAGCACCTGAGAGTGTCTGAGAGCGCATTGGTCCTCACCACCCCAGGCATCGGCAAATCCTGGGCACCCTGCTCCTAGGGCACACCCCCACGCCTGCCTGGAGCCTCTGGTTGGGTGGTGCTGAGGGACTGACACCTTGCATCCTGGACAAGCACCCCAGGGCCTCCTGGTGCTCCCCACCCCAGGGAGAGAACCAGAGTCTCGTAGGAAGGTCAAGGGCTCCCATGGGGCTTAAGGTCCAGCTCCATGTGGCCATGAGCAAGTCATTGAACTTTCCTAAGGCTCTGTCGTCTCATCTGACAAATGCTAGTCCCTACCTCTCAGAGTATGGGAAAGATGAAATGATGTGCCTACCGTCTTGGCACAGCGCCAGGTGCCCAGCCAATGATACTCTTGCTAACTAGCATTTGAAGACGGATTAAAGCCAAGTCTTTTGTGGCTACTGAAGAGTGTGGACAACGAACCAAGCAGGTGGGATGATGTGTTGGATGGAGATTAATGGAAAGAAGTGTACCTGTATTCGCCACCTTCTCATGGGGGCGCTAGGGCTGAGTATATCCACCCATTTCATGGGCCTATTCCATCTAAATCTGGGAACTTTACAAACTCTTGAAGCACGCTCAGAATAAGGGGGGGGGGGGTGATCTCTGGGAGCACATCTTGGATAACTGGTCGTCTCCAGCAGCTACGACTGTGAGTACCTTTCACTTTGTATAGACAGAAATGTTTGTATTTCCGTATTGTCGGAAGGTTTGATAATGGCCTGTACTTTTGCAATCTTTAAAAAATAAGAAATATTTTTTTAAAGGACATAAAATAGAAAGGTACCCACGAAATAGCACACAATCCCATCAGGCATCCAATATTATCAAAAGAATATGCAGTTCACCCTTGAACAATATGGGGGTTTGGGGTGCTGACCTCCTGGGGAAGTTTGATAATCCACATATAACTTTTGACTCCCCAAAAACTTAGCTACTAATAGCATGGCTGACTGGAAGCCTTATCGAGAACATCAACAGTCCAGTAACACATATTTTGTATGTTATAAGGTATTATATACTCTATTCTCATAACAAAGTGAGCTAGAGAAAAGAAAATATTATTAAGAAAATAGTAAGAGAAAATACATTTATAATCTATAAATAAAAATAAATAAAATGTAAATAAATACAAATTTCTTAAAATTTTAATAAATTTTTAAAAATTATTTATTTTTAAAGAAATCCACAAGAAAGTGGACTAGTGCAGTTCAAATCCATGGTGTTCAAAGGTGGGATGTATATTAAAAACCAAATTAAAGGTGCACTAAATGAATAAGACTTTTTAAAAAATATTCCTAGAAGGCCTAGCAATGGCACAATTTTAAAAAATAGAATAGAAAAACTGCTCCCCAAAAATAAAACATTCAAAGTAGGGCTAAATTGAGGGCAAAGTAGTTAGGGTTGAGTTTCAAGCAAACTGACCATGAAGGAACTTGAACGCCAGAGAAACTAGTTTTAAGGGGACTGGCAGGGCCACACTTGCTTCCCTGAAGACCCTGACCCCCAAGCAGCAGAAGACAGGGCACCCTGAGCAGCTTCCCAGCCCACCCCTCCCAGAGCCCCACAGAAGGTATGGCTAGTGAGATTTACTGGGCATGGGGGGCTGGGGGACAAAAGTGACAGAAGGTAGTGGCCAGTGAAGGGGGCCTGGGGAAGCACCCCAACCCTGATGCCCCATCTCAGGGAGGGGAAGGAATCGTTTACAACAGGGGTGGTGTCAGATCTGCAGCCCCAGATGGCCCCTGGCCAGGCTGCTGAAATGGACAGTAGGCTTTGGGCGCAGGAGTGGAAGGGAAGGATGACAGAGACAGAGACAGAGAGAGAAAGACAGCCAAAGACCATGAGAGAGTCTGAGATACCGCTGGTGAGAAGTCAGGAGGAGGAGGAGACGGGGAGAGAGATACTTACTTCACGGTTTATCCGAATCTTAATGAGGCCAGTGAGGGAACAGTACAAAGCAAAAGAGACAGATATTAGGCCAGAGGCAGATGGAGGTGGACGGAGCACAGGAGTGGCCAGGATGGGCAGTGTGAGGAGGGGAGGCAGAGCAGAGACCGGGGCCGGGCTGGGCCGGAGAGCGGGGAGTGGCGTGAGTCTGCCGCGGGGCCCACGGGGACACTGAAGAGACCCAGAAGGGGCCCGTCACCAAAGCTGCCCGAGTCTGAAAGGCCAGGCCCAGCCCGTTTCCCAGTCAAGGGAGAGCATGGGAGGTAGGGGAAGAAGGCAAGGAATTCTGGAAAATAGGGGGCAGCGTATCGTTCTGGCCCCCGGAGGTAAAGAAGAGGGACAGGAGAGGTCTCCCGAGTCCCTGACTGCCCCACCTCCCAGGTACACAGCTTCCTCTCCCTTCACTCCTGCTGCTCCCTACGCCCACCCTTTCCTCTCCAGTCACCCAAAGGCAGCTCAAAGCCCCCGCCTCCGTGCAGCCTGCCACGGCTAACTCTGGCCATACCACTCGCTTGCTGTGTGACCCTGGGAAAGTCAGTCCTCGTTTCTGGCCTGTAGTTTCCCAGCTCCTCTGAAATGGTTTTACCTATAGATACGTTCATGTGTCTCCCCCACTAGAAGCTACACATGGAAGGAAAACGGGGATGGTGTCTACTTCCGGTGCCCAGCACAACGCCTGGCACATGGTATGCCCGAAATAGATCTGATAAATGAATAAATGATTCTCTCCCAAGCCCGGCTTGCTGTCAGGGTGGGAGAGTCTGCCCAGGGTCCCTGGGCCCTGACCCATCTCGCCTTCATTCACACCTGGGGAGCAGATTCACCACATCTGCACAGGCCTCCTGGCTGCCCTGCCCTGGCCCTAGCCCCTTCCTCTGGTCCAGCCAGACCAGCAGCTGCTGCTGCTGCAAAGGATGGCAGGAGAGCCTCATGGTTAGTAGCAAAGGCTTGGGAGACACAGACAGGCTGAGATCTGAGTCCCTTTTCCCCCAAGCACTAGCTCTGTGACCTTGGACGAGTAGCTCCACCTCCCTGAGTCTGTTTCCTCACCTGTAAAGTGAGGTCGCGATGCTAACTACCTCGTGGCATGATTTCAGGGATTATAGAAATGAAATCTTTGATATAAAGTGCTTAGCACAGCGCTTGGCACCCAGTACCTGCTCCATAAACATGAGTTGTTATTCTTCAAGTACCACTCTGATCGCAGTCCAAATGCAGCAACTCCATGGGACCCCTAGGGAAAAGCCCCACCTCCTCGGCCCGCCTTCTGAGGCCTTCACCACCCAGCCCCTGCCTGCCTGCAGCCTACTGGTGAGTCATGCACATCCCAGCTTGGTCCTGCGGTGAGAGGGGCTCCTTCCTCAACTCCAGGCCTAGCTGTCTGCCCACTCCCCTTCTTTCTGCTTCTTGGAAGCCCCCCCCACATCTGTCCGCCCTGCAGGAAGTTTTCCTGATGGCTTTCATCTGCCCTCCCCTCCTCTGAGCTCCCTGGCACTGACTGCAGGAGGAGGGGACACTGTGAACCCCCACGTATTCCCTGCCAGGTCGCTGGCCTGCCTGGGCAGTGAGCCTAAAACGGGCAGGGCCAGGCCAGTGGAGATGACGGCGAGGCACTCACGTCTATGTAGTTGGCGTTAATGGAGTCGGCATCGGGGCCTCCCATCATCGGGGGCAGTTTCACTCGGTGCCGATCATCTGGAAACACAAAGCAGGGGGCCATGGGGTGGGCAGGGACTGAGCAGGGGAATGCAGAGCTAGGGCAATGAGGGGAAGCTTCCAGAAGGCCAGAGGCACGGCACAGGCAGGAGAGCCAGTGAACCTCAAGGCTCGGGGCTGACCAGGAGGCTCTCAGCCCCGGAGGGGGCATGACAGGCCAGGCATTAGAACCTGGGCTGCGGCACCAAGGGGGCCCAAGGTCATGTGCTACTCGGGCAAGTATTAGCTGTGTGACCTTGAACAGAGAGCTTAACCTCCCAAGCTTCAGTTTCCTTATCTGTAAAGTGGGGGTTATAATATGTGCCACATCACTGGGCTATTGAGGAGTATGTAAAATAATGGGTGTAATATTCAGCACATGGCTTGGCATGTGGGAGGCCCTCAGTAAGTGGCTCACTCCGGCTGTTCTCCACCCCCACCCAGGTCCCTCCCACCCATGGCCCCAGACCCAGGCCCTTCCCCAAGACTCACAGGCAGGCACGGGCTCTTGCCGGCTGCCCTTGACCTTGTCTTTCTTCTTTGTGGCATCCCAGCCTTCAAAGAAGCTCTGCCAGAAGGGAAAATAGAGGGGTAGTCAGTGGGGGAGGGAAACCCCTCCCCTCGTAAGACCCCATCCATAACAGGATGGGAGCGGGACCACAGATAAGGGCCAGATGCAGGGTTCACCTTGGAGCCTGAGATCAAGTCACTGCATATCCCTTTATCAGCAAGGGACTAAGTTAAAAACCAAGCAGCGTGCAGGGAAGGAAGAGAGAAGAGTGGGGGGCGGGTATCAGAGTTCACAGACACTTCAGAGCAAGGGTCAGGTTTAATGTACACATAAGGGGTTTGAGTTGGGAAGAAGGCAAAATGAGGTCAAATTAAGATTAGAATAAGGCGGTGTCAGAGTCCAGGGGGAGGGAGAGTGGGATTTGAATCAGAGTCCCAGTGGAATTTAGGATGATAGTTAGGGTCAAAGTCAAGATTGGGTGTTAGGTTAGAGGTCAGGGCCCCTCTTGGTGTTCAGAGTCATATTAGGGAGAGGATGAGGATCATGATCAGGGTCCAGATGGAGACTGAGAGAAGACTGGAGATCAGATTTCAAGTCACGATCAGGACGAGTGTCAGAAACCAGGTCAGTCCGAGATTGCGGTCAAGGTCAAGGTAAAAAAAAAAAAAATTTTAGGTTGAATTAGGGACTATCAGAGCAAAGGTCCATCCAGGGCGAGGCTGAGGGTTGCCAGGGTCTGGGTCCACAGCGAGCAAGAGCCAGGCAGGGTCCCGGCAAGGCATCCTGGCTGGCCTGGGACCCCGCACCTCGTACTCCTGCTTGAAGCCATAGCCCTCGGCCGTCTTCATCTGGTTGATGTGCTGCAGGAGGTCGGCCACACGCACCGCAGGGTGCAGCTGTCCCGTGTGGTATGGGGAGCCTTTCCGGCCACAGGGACGCCGCGGGGAGCCTCCCAGCAGGCTGCTGGCCTCGGTGACCCCACTGCTGCGCTGGTCTCCTGCAGTCAGAGAGAAAAGGGGGTTCCTGACGCACACTACCCCCTTGCCTGGGGGGCCCCATTTGGACTTGGGGTGGGGGAGGGGTGCATGGCCAATGCGGATGTGGTTCCTGGAGCCAAGCAGCCTGTCTGGGCCCACCCTGTGCGCCCCCGGGGGCAAGTCCCTTCCCGTCTGCATTTGTTTTTCCATCTGTAACATGAGCAGGCTGGGTCACATGGCCTCTGAGGGCCCTTCTGGCCCAGCCCTTCTGGCCCTGCTGTGATCCTGGGGTCCCCTGACTCCCTCCTGTTGCTCCCCAGCCTGGACCACCCCACTGTGACTTCCCTGAACTGCCTGCAGGGGGCAGCACTCAGCAGAGCCCAGGAGAGCCCCCCCTCTTCTCCCTCTCTTCCAGAGAACAATCTGGAACAATTGGCAACTCCCAGTAATTACCCCCATTCAAAGACAAGCAAATCCCGAAATTAGCTGCTGCTGCCACCCCCTCCACAGATTAACGGGAGACACCTGAATAGCAGCTTTTCTCCTGCGCCAGCATTTCCATTGTCAGCCTGGGCGGCGGCCTCAGCCAACTGGGGAACAGGTCGAGAGGTTCACAGAGACGCTCATACGCACTCACAGACACACTCACACACATACACACACACTCTGGGAAAACTATCCCCTCCCTCCAGACCCACCTGCTCCCCGCTCTTCTGGTCAGCATCCCCAAGGACATCCCACCCTGGTCCCCCAGCTCAGGCCCGAGGACTGAGCAAAGTGCCCGGCTCGGTCACACCCACCTCTGGACACCCGCCCTCATACATTTAACACTCATTTCTCTCCTCCTGTCCTGGGTACGATGCGGGGGCTCAGTCAAGGTCAGCCCTCCCCATTTCTCACGGCTCTTCTCTGCCCAGGTTCGAGCAGGCAGGGGCAGGTGGGAAACCGGCAGGGGCCCAGGTGCCAGCCCCTTCCCTTTCTACTACCTCCAACACCCTTCTCCTTCTGTTTCTGCCTGTTGAACTCCCACCCATCCGTCAGATCTTAGCCAGAATGAGCTTTCTTAGGGAACCTTCTCCAGCGCCTGGCCTCTGATTCCTACTCATGGCTGACAGAATGATTTATGACACCAGGACAGACTCCTACACTGCTCAACTCCCCCCAAACTCTAAGCCGTGGCTCTTCAAATAACGGGGGACTTCCATACCCTGCTTGAGTTCCCTGTGCCACAGTTTGAAAACTGCCTCGAGGCAGACAGGCAGTATGATGGCGCAGCCCACCCTACCTGCTTCTCCTCTCTGGGGAATCAGTCCCGAGCTACTGGTCACCCAATGTCTGAAGACAATTCCTTCCCATCTGATCCAGATTTTCTAGTTCCTAACAGCTGGAGGGCATGCTGGTTACATGCCGGTTACACCACTGTGGGCAGATTCCCCAAGCCCTTAATTCATCAGATGGAGAAAATAAGGCCCAAAAAAGAGACTTGCCTAACGCAGTGGTTGCAAAAGTGCATTCCAGAAAACACTGATCGTGGCAGATTTCTAAGTGCTACTCCATTAAAAAGGAGACAAGGAGGAAGATAAAGAGGGGTTCTCGGTTTTAAAGGAATCTGTGAAATTCTGGTGGAAAGGAAAAGAAGTCTGTTTTTTCCCTATGAGACCTCCCAGGGCTTCCTACAAATTAGTGTGCATTTCCACTCTCCAAGAGATGAGCAGAAACAGCCACGTTTCACCACCATCTCTCACCACCGACAGCTTTTTTTGTTTGTTTCGGGAAACATCCTCAGGGGAACACAGGGATGATCATGGTGATTAAGACACATGCTCTGGAGTCAGACAGGCCTGAGATCAAATCCCAGCTCCACACAGGACCCTGGGGATGCTACTTACTCTCACTAAACCTCCTTCTTCATGTGTCAAGGGAAGACAAAAACTGTTACTCTCCCAGCCAATGATACAAATATTAAATAAAATAGTGCATATAAAACACTCAGTCCTGTGCCTGGCACATAGTGAGCACCTCCAGCCGGGGCTGTGGACACAACTAGTCCCAGAAAGCCAGGGCAGCTGGCTGGCCAGAGGCAGCCTCCCGTTCTCAGCCCTTCTCCACTGCAAGATCCAACAACATCGGATGCAACATATAGATGCAAAAGAGCATCTACAACAAACACAAGCACCAGGATTTCACGACAAAGGCTATCAGCTGGCTCGACACCCTGGGAGACAGAGGGGTCCCAGTGCTCTCTCTGGAAGCCATGCTGACAGCTCCCTGGGTGGGAGCCCTCCCTGGGGGCTCTCCAGGCGGAGAAAGGGGCAAAGGAGGGTTTTGGGAGTCCAACAGCCCATCCCTGGGGACGTGAAGGGTCAGCCCCGAGGCATCCTCATAGCCACACATGGATCAGCTTGCAATGGCTAAAGACAAGAGGAAATCCCACCTGGTTGGGGTCCTGATGGGAAGGAAGCCAAAACCAAATGCTGGGCTTCTGCCTGAGCCCAAGAAGGACATAAGACATTCTACAAAGACCACCAGAAGGGGTCCCTGGGTGGCTCAGTCAGTTAGGCATCTGCCTTCGGCTCAAGCCATGGTCCTGAGGTGCTGGGATTAAGCCCTGTGTCTGGCTCCTTGCTTGGTAGGTAGTATGCTTCTCCCTCTCCCTCTACCCCCATCCCCTCCTCATGCTCTCTCTCTCTCTCTCTCTCTAGCACTCTTTGTGTCTCTCAAGTAAATAAAATTTTTAAAACAAAACAAAACAAAAAACCAAAGACTACCCGAAGACAACAGGGCAATGAGCGACGATGTCTCCAAGAGGCTCTTCTCTTTCCTGGACCCAGAGAAGACTGGTCTCTGCTCTCCTCGTGCATGAATTCCCCTGTGGGTTGCAAGACACACACTCTCCCTTGCACCCCCCCCCCCCCCCAAGGACCAGCTTGGAGGAAGAGAGGAAGGAAGGTGAGAGCAGCCCTTAGCTTCAAGGTTGCCCCCCGGGGTTTCTTCCAGATGCTCCCCAGTTCCATCATGATTGTGGGACACCTTAAGCAAGTAACCGCAGACAGTTGAGGTTTTGGGAGGAAGGGTTGAGGCCCAGAGGGAAAAAAAACACTGGGTCTGGAGCAGAGAGACCTGAATTCAAATTTGGAGTCAAGTCACTTGACCTCTCTGGCTTCAGTTTTGCCATCTGAAAATGAAAATCTTCAGACCTTCTTTAAAGATGAGCCCTTTCCCTGATTCCCATCTACCTCAGATGAAGACAGGCCCCCAGTTACATGATCGAGGAACACTCCAGACTTTTCCTTCCCTAGTGCAATTAGGAAATAATTTTAAAGAAACATAGCTTATAATAATACCTAATAATATCTTACATATCAAGTGCTTTCATAGGCCTGGCAGGATACTTAAGTCACTTAATCCTTAGACTATGTAAGCATTACTCTCATCCCCTAGCCAAACGAGGAAAAGCAGGGCCCACAAGAGATGAGTTACTTGGTCATTAAGCAACTGCACCAGGATTCGAACCCAGGCCCATCGGACTCTGGGGCCCTGTTGTCTACCCTACTTTCCCTGTGTCTTTCTTCCTGATAAAGGAGAATCTGTGTAGAGGAAAAGAACCTATCACTTATTTAACAAACCCTTTGGCGGACAGAACCCAAAGGCACCCACAGGGGTCAAGAGCTCCAGATGGACAGGGCTCAGAAGGGGTTGAGGGTTTTCACAGGCAGGATTTCAGACACAGCAGAGGGCCCATTCCCACACACTGGGAACATCCCAGCCACCTTCCCCACAGCCAGCCTGCCACCATTTACTCAGCATGAGAAGTCCCCACGGTGAAATTCACAGGCTGAGAATGCAGCAAAATCAACACGGCTTTCTGTTCCCTTGCACCAAAATCTGGGCTCCTCTGTTTGGAAAGCAACCAAGGAAATGGAGGCTGGACCAGTGCACGGCATGGTCCTACGAGACCAGATGGACCCATGGCCCCAGGCTCCTGCCCACAGCTCTGCCATAGCCTGTGGCATGCCTGTGGTTTCCACTCCCTCCAGCAGCCACATCTCATCCAGCCCAGCCCAAAGGCGCCTCAGCCCAAAGGCGCATCTTTTGAAACTCCAGCAGCATGAATTGCTCCCACCGTCCCCACGGCAATGAGTCTGGGCCCCAACTTCCCTAGGCCATGTCTCCCCAGCTGTCAGCAAGCTGGCTGGGAGTGGTGCCCATGCATCCTGCTTCTCTGGGTCTCTCCAGAGGACTCAGCAGCAAGGCATGCGCCCACGCTGCCCCAACTTCCCGCTCTCCCCGCCACCCACCAGAGGCGCCTGCCCAATCACACCTCCCTGTGTGCTCACCTGCACTGGCTACCCCCTCGCCCATGCCTGCCCTTCCTTTCCCAGCTCTGCCTGTCCAGATCCTGCCCATACCTGGCTCCTCTCTGCAACTCAGAAAGACCTGCATTTAAATCCTGGTTCTGCCACTTTCTACCCTTTTGTTAAGTGACTTCCCCTCTCTAAGGCTCTCTGTTTCCTCTCGGCTTCCTCATTTGTAAGGTGAGTTGATAATAGCTACTGCACTGGGCAGGGGTGAAAATTTAATGAGGGAGATCATAGGCACCACATGATAAATAAGTGCATGTCAGTGAATTTGAAAACCTAAATGAAATGGGCAAATTCCTAGACAAGTCATAACTTACAACAAGTGGCTTGAAAAAAATAGAAACTCTCAATAGTCTTTTACTCCTTTAAATAAATTGAATTAAAAGTTCAAAATTTTTCTATAAAGACTGTTTTATGGGTGAATTCCACCAAACTCTCAAAGTATCAATTATTCCAATCTTTCATAATAAGGGTAAAGGAGAAGAAACCTCGGTATATTTTACATGACTAGCAGAATCTTGGTACCAAAAACCAGACAAGGATAGTAGAAAAAAGAGAAAATCATGGGCCAATCTCACTCCTGAATACAGCTTTGAAATCCTGAGCATTATTTTACCTATATTGAATCCAAAAAGACATACAAAATGTAATGAATCATGACCAGGCTGAATTTACCCCAAGTATGGAAGGTTATTTTAGCTTTAAAAAATCTGGAAATGTCACTCACCTCATTAACAACAACAACAATGCACGTATATATGATAGTGCAGAAAAAGCATTTGGTAAGTTTAATGCTCACTTAAATAAAACCTCTTAGCAAACTAAAAACCGAAAAGAACTTTGTTAACCTGATAAAACGTTTGTACCAAAAACTGTAGCGAGCTTTATTCTCAGTGTCTAATGTTAGAAGCATTCCTTTTAAAACCAAAAAAACAAACAAGGATTCCTGATATTACCACTTCCATCCAACCCAGTGCTGGAGATCCCAGCCAGTGCCACGCAGAAAGACAAGGGAAAAGAAAAAGAAAAAAAAAAAAAAAAGGAAGGGAAATGAGACAGAAGAAATAGAACTGCCCATATTTACAGATCCTCTGATCATACTCAGAAAACCTGAAAGACTGTACAGACAAAAGAAAATTAACAAATAAGGTTCTCAAGGACTCTGGATATAAGATCAATATATATACATAAAAAATCAACTATATTTCTCTATATGAGCAACAATTAGAAATGTAATATTTTAAAAGTGTACCATTTGTATTGGGAAAACTGGACACCCACATGCAAAAAAAAAAAAAAAAAATGGAGTTGGATTCTTACCTCACACCATATACAGAAGTTAACTCAAACTAGAACAAAGACTTCAATGTAAGACTTAACACTATAAAACTCTTCAAAGAGGGGCACCTGCATGGCTCATTGGGTTGACTGTCCATTCAACTCTTGATTTTGGCTCAGGTTTCAGGGTCATGAGATCAAGCCTCATATCTGGGCTCTGCACTTAGCATGGAGCCTGCTTGAGATTCTCTCCCTCCCTCTCCTACTGCCCCTCCCCCACCCCCACTTACATGCTCTCTGTCTCTCTAAAAAAATGATAATTGTTTTAAGAGCCAAGACACCTTTCAACAGAAGAATGGATAAAGAAGATGTGGTCCATATACACAATGGAATATTACTCAACCATCGGAAAGGATGAACATCCAACTTTTGCATCAACACAGATGGGACTGGAGGAGATGATGCTGAGTGAAATAAGTCAAGCAGAGAAGGTCAATTATCATACGGTTTCACTTCATTGTGGAACATAAGGAATAGCATGGAGGACATTAGGAGAAGGAAGGGAAAAATGAATTGGGGTAAATCAGAGCGGGAGATGAAGCATGAGAGACTGTGGACTCTGTGGAACAAACTGAGGGTTTTAGAGGGGAGGGGGTTGGGAGAGGGTTAGCCCGGTGATGGGTATTAAGGAGGGCACGGATTGCATGGAGCACTGGGTGTTATACACAATGAACCATGCAACACTACATGAGATACTAATGAAGTACTACATGGCTAATGTAACATAATAAAAATAAATACATTAAAAAATAAAAAGATAATTTCTTTTTAAACTCTTAGAAGAAAACACAGGGCAAAAACTTCATGACATTGGATTTGACAATGATTTCCTGGCTATGACACTAAAAGCACAGGCAGCAAGAGAAAAAAACAGACAAACTGGACCTCACGAAAATTTTTAAAATTTTGTGCATCAAAAGACACGATCCACAGAGTAAAAAGGCAATCCACAGAAAAGAAGAAAATACTTGCAAATCATATACCTGATAATGGATTAATACGTAGAGTCGAGAGAGAACTCCTAAAACTCTACAGCAAGAAAACCCAAAAAACCCAATTCAAAAATGGGCAAAGGGCTTTAAAAGATATTTCTCCAAAGAAGATACACAAATGGTACATGCCCAAGGTGGCATCATTCATCATTAGAGAAATGCAGATCAAAACTTCAGTAGGATACTATGTCATACCCACTGGAATGGCAACTTTTAAAAAGAAAGAAAGAAAGAAAGAAGAAAATAAGCAGTGTTACAAGGATGTGGAGAAATTGGAACCCCTATGCACTATTGCAGGGAAAGCCAGAAGGTACGACCACCATGGAAAACAGTAAGGTGGTTGCTCAAAAAAATTAAAAATAGAACTACCATATGATCCAGCAATTCCACTTCTGGACATGTACCCAAAAGAACTGCATCAGGGCCTCCAACAGATATGTGCACACCCATGTTCATAGCAGCATTCCTAACAATACCTAAAACACGGAGGCAACCTAAGCATCCATGGGTGGATGAATGAATAAGCAAAACGTGGTCCATACATGCCATGGAATATTCATCAGCCCTAAAAGGGAAGAAAATTCTGAAAGATGCTCGAAGATGAAAGAAGCTTGAAGACATGCAGCTAAGTGACATAAGCCAGTCACAAAGAGACAAATGCTCTATGATTCCATGTCTATCAGATAATGAGAGCAGTCAAATTCAAAGACATGGCAAGAAGACTGGGGGTTGCCAGGGGCTGGGAAGAGATGGGAATGGGGAGTGACTGCTTCATGGGACCAGAGCTTCAGTTTCGCAAGATGAACAGAGCTATGGGGTTGGATAATGGTGATGGTTACACATTATACGTGTGTTTAATACCCCCCAAACTGCACACTTAAGAACAGCTAAGGTGGTGAATTCTACATGACGTGTTATTTTACCACACACACCCACACAATGTACCATTTGCAATGGAAATCAAAAATACAAGGGACCTGAGGGTACATCTAACAAAAGATGTGCAAAGTTTTATGGAGAAAATTATCAATAGAGATTCAAGACCTAAATACATATAGGGTTATGTATATCTTCTCCATGGATGTAAAGAAGATGTGTCAGTTCTCCCCCAAACTGATCTAAACATTTAATACAAATCCACCCAACAAAGTTTTCCAAGTAACTTAAAAAGATGATTCTGAAATGTATGAGAGGGACAGGTGCCTGGATGGCTCATTCAGTTTAGCATCAAACTCTTGATTTTGGCTCAGCTCATGATCTAGGGGTTATGAGACTGAGCCCCACATTGGGCTCCATGATAAGCGTGGCGTCTGCTTAAGATTCTCTCTTTCCCAGAGCGCCTGGGTGGCTCAGTCAGTTGAGTGTCTGGTTTCAGCTCAGGTCGTGATCCCAGGGTCCTGGGGTCGAGCCCCTCATCGAGCTCCGTGTTTGGCAGGGAGCCTGCTTCTCCCTTTGCCTCTTACCCTGCTCATACTCACTCTCTCTCTATCCCTCTCTCTCAAATACATAAATAAGATTTTTTAAAAAAAAATTATCTCTTTTCCTATCCATCTACATCTCCCCCATCCTGCTTGCACACAATCCCTCCTTAAATAAATAAATGAATGAAATGAAATGAAATATATGAGAAAGAGAATGAGGACAAACATAGCCAAGACATCCTCGATAAGGAGCAAAGCCAGGAGAACCTGATGTACCAGATACAAGACTTAGGTAACTCTAGTAATGAGGAAATCAGGTATCAACAGATAGAGGAATCACCAAAGCACCCGATCAAAGAGAACGAGGAGCCAAAAAACAGTCCACAGATATATGGAAGCATGATCTGTGATGAGGATGGCCTTCAGCATCACTGGTGAAAATACTGTAACAGAAGCTGGGACATGAATTACTACAGAAAAAAAAAAAGAAAGAAAAGAAAAGAAAATATAAAAAAAAAGAAAATCCTTCATTCCTATGACACACAAAAAATCAATCACAGATGGGTAAAGATTGAAATGCGCCATGCAAAATATAAAAAGGTTTAGAAAAAAAGTAAAAAATATTTTATGACCCTGCAAAGGAAGCGTTCTCGAAGAAAACACAAAAAGTAGAAATCAGAAAGGAAAAGACTGATGAACTTGACTGAATTAAAATAAAAACTTGTTCCTCCAAAGACACTATAAATAACCTGCGGAGATGAGCCACAAATTGAGAGAAGATATTTGCAATTCATAAGTGAAAAGTGATTATCATCCTAAATATATAAAGAACTCCTAAAAACCACTAAGAAAGCAACAGAAAACCTAATAGAAAATTAGGTAAAAGGCATGAACAGGCATTTCATGGAAGAAGAACGCTGAATGGCCAATAATGATTTGAAAAGATGCTCAACCTCATTAGTAATCAGAGAAATGCAAATTAAGACTATAGAGAATTACCATTTTATACAAACTAGTTTGGCAAAAGGGAAGAAGCCTGGCAAATTCTGAGCTTGCCGTGGGGCTGCGGAAGCTCTCACTCGCTGCTGCTGGCTGTGAGCACAGGCAAAGCCACTCTGGGACACGGCTCGGCACCGTCTTCCAGAAGGAAGCAGAAAGGCGCTCTGCAATCCGGCGACTCTACCTCACAGATCTCCCGAGCAGAGGCACCTGGAGAGCCATGTAAGAACATTCAGAGCAGCCTCGTTTGTAATAACCAGAAAACTGGAAGCAGATCAGATGTCGCCGAATGGCAGAAGAGAGAAATCAACGGTTTCACATAATGCATTCACATAATGCATTCACATAATGGAAAACGATACATCGGAGAAAAAAAAAAAGAAAGAAACTAGAGAGAAACACCCACCTCGCCAAATATGGGAAAAACAATGCTGGGTTGAGAAACAGTGTGATTGCATTTGTACGAAGCTCCAAAGGGAGCAAAGTTACACAATACGCCATTTGGGGCTATAGGTACACCAGTAAAACGACTCCCGAGATGGTAAGGAAATTATAGATTCAGGGGTTGCAGGGGGGCATAGTCTCAGGGAGGGACGCCAAGACGGTGTCCTAATTCACCCGTGTGGCTCACCCATGCTTGTTGTATTATCACTGCATGACTTCCAGAAACATTACATATTTTCTTTTGTACAGATCAACACTAAGTAGAATAAAAAGATGTGTGGGCGCCTGGGTGGCTCAGTGGGTTAAGCCGCTGCCTTCGGCTCAGGTCATGATCTCAGGGTCCTGGGATCGAGTCCCGCATCGGGCTCTCTGCTCAGCAGGGAGCCTGCTTCCTCCTCTCTCTCTCTGCCTGCCTCTCTGCCTACTTGTGATCTCCCTCTGTCAAATAAATAAATAAAATCTTAAAAAAAAAAAAAAAAAATGTGTAAGGAGGTGATTGATGACAAGCTCCGGACACATACAGCTGACCCACCGTATTCCGCCTACACACTGGGCACAGCTCTCACTATACGAGATAGATATAATAGCCAGCCTGCTCTCTAGCACACCTTCCAGTGAAGATGACCTTTAGCTCCATTTTGTACACAAAGAAGCAGACACCCAGAGAGGTTAAGCAGCCGTCACCAGGTCACACAGCTAAGGGGATGTGAGAGGCAAACCCAGGTCTATCTGACTCCAGAGTCATCTTTTTTCACCACCGGTCCCCTGCCTCTCCCCCAGCAGCTGCTCCGCAGGCTCGAGACTGCTCTGGTCCCCTTTGATCACACAGCGTCACTCCTTTCTCTGACTCCCTGGAGCACTTCCCACAATCAACATGTGACCTCGAATGCCCCCCCATCCAGGAGTCTATGTCTAAGTCCTCCATCTTCCTAAAGCTCCCCAGTGCAAACAGGTAATACCCATGCCTTGCCGGCATTGCTTTGTTTTGGGTTTGAGATGTACCAGAACTCACTGGAGGGGCTCGGTCATCCTGGCTCGGATATGGAATCCCAGAGCCCCAGGGAAGGGCAGGAGGGCCACGCACTCACCTCGGGGGCTATAGCCATGGGTGTCCATGAAGGACAGGCCCAGCCGCTCATCCTCCTGCAGGGTGCTCTGGTCCGTGAAGCTCCGGTCCACCGCACTCATCATGTGGGTCTTCTCCTGGCGGTAGTTGACAGTGGCCTTGGTCATGTTCACCGGCTTCCTGCAGAGAGGGGTCGACAAGACACATGGGTGCTGAGCTGGGCAAGACAACACCCAGAGGTGGATGGGGAGGCCAAACAGTCAGGGGGCTTTGGCCCCAGGAGACTATCTAGAAGCATCTCCAGATACCGAGAGAGCTTTGCTCCCCAAAACCAGAGTTGCTGCCTCCCCCGCAAGGGACTGGGCAAAGTCCCTCTCCTGGGGACCTTTGCTAAGGACAAGGGATAAAGCCCAGTGGCCTCGGGCTGGAACGTGGCCCCTGTCACTGGCCTGGAAGGCTCAGGAAATGGGTAGGATAGTCACTCTGGAACTACTCTGGTACCACGCAATCACCCCCATCCAAACTAGGAAGATGACCGCCCCAGCTCCAACCCCAGCACGCCCCCATAGCCATCTTCCTTTGCCCCATCCTCACCGAACATGCACCCTGAGAACCCCTCTTCCCCACAATGGAGGGGCACTACAGTCCTTCATGGCAGAGAGTCTGGCTGCTACTTGGCCAGTGCTCGGAAGTTTTCCTCTGGGCAGGGGATGAACTCCAACTGGCTTCTTCCTATCCCCAGAGCCCCCAGGACAGTCCCACCATGGGCCACACTGGACGTCCATATTCCTGCCACTGTGCACCAGTCCATCCAGCCACTGGAAGCAGCGGAGAGAGGAAGCAAGAGGCCCGGTTCCTCCTGAGAGCCTTGCGAAGAGGCCCCCAAACAAGGGCCCTGCACAGCCCAGGCCTGCAGCCCAGTTTTGCAGATGAGAATGGCAGTGTGTGACCCCAGAGGACTAAGAGGGAAGAGGGAGGAAGAGCAGGGGGCATAGTCCATGACCAACATGCTGAGCAAAAGGGAAAGAGGCAATGACTTGGGACCTGTCTTGAAACTACGGTGGAGCCAATCACAGGGAAGGCTCAGGATGAGATCACCATTCACCCTGCTGGGCCCCACAGCATGGAGGATGTGGGGTAGACCTGAGGGAGGACTTCCAGGTAAAGAGAGCTCAGGAACCTTGACCATCAGTGAAGATGAGGAGGCTAAGGAAGGGTTCTTCCCAGGGGCAAATTCCAATCAGTCTGTAGTCGAGAGCTGTCCAAGGCAGGGAAAGACTGGGTGACCCCCAACTACCAAGCTCTGGGCATCACCCTCACCATGGCCCAGGCCACAGATGAAGAGAAGCCTCTGTGGCTGTGACCTTGACCACTGACATAGGAGAGAAGGTCAAGGGGGTAAGAGGGACGGAGAGGGAGTGAGGAGGGGGCAAGGGAATCAGGAGGATAAGAGAAGGAGGAGGAGGGGGTGGGGAACTAAAGGGACCATGACAAGGAGAGAGATGGGGAAGAGGGCAGAGAGAGGGAGGGACAGGCAGACAACAGCAAACCACAGGGAGGTCGGACAGAGGGCTGTGGACAGAGGACAGCAGTCAAGCTGTGCCTAGAAGGCAGTCTCCAGTGGTGTGCCCCAGGCAGGGCTCTGCTCCCTGCCCAGGCCTCTCAGTTCACTTGGGAGAAGTACTACAAACACCAAGCACCCAGCTCCACAGAAGACAGAAGCCGAGGGACACGGGACACAGCCGCCAGGGGATCTCAGGGTGAGAGTCAGCAGATGGCAATCCTGACACTTGGAAAAGTTCTGCATTTAGGGTCAAACAAAAGCTGTGGAGGGTGTGGTTGCTGGAAAAGCTAGTGTGACCCTGGATGGTATGGATGCAAGTAGGGGATCCAGGAGGAGGAGAGAGACCCTGGTCCTCTGGGCTGTCCTGGGGGCACCTGAGCCTGCTCTGCAAGGAAGGAGGACAGGCACAGGTGCAGGGAATGTTCTGGAAGGCTTGCAGAATCAGAGAAGACAGAAGCAGAACACAGAGTACCATCAGGAGACCAGGCAGTCTGAAGGAGCCTGGGTGGTAACCCCAGCTCTGGCACTTCCTGTGACCTCTGACGAGTCCCTTCACCTCTCTGAGCCTTGGTCTCCTCATCAAGGAGGGATGACGGCAGGTGCTTCTCAGAGTCCAGGCCCAGAGAAGAGCCCAGAAATGATGGGTCTGAAGAGCCTGGGGCCGCCCGGTTAGAAAAGGGGCTCCTGCTGACCTAAGACCTGTGTGCACCGTGGGGACAGCTGCCAGGGAGGGGGAGGGCCTGCCCCAGACATGCGCACACACGTGCCTGGCTGTGGACCCCAGCGAGGGACTGGTGCGAGGCCCTGCACATGAGGAGGACGACCTAGGGCCCGAGGGGACAGGGAGGGGCTACTTACGGGTAGTAGGAGTAGGCATAGTGGTCCCTCCTGGCAGCGTGCAAAGAGAACAGCACAGTTGGGCCCATGGTCTTGCCACACGGTGGGCTGAGGGCAGTGCCCAACCCGCAGGGAGGGGTCTGCTGCTCTCTGTGCTGGGGAGGGTGCTGGCCAGGGACCAGATGGGTCAGGAGGACCTTCCCTGTCCCAAGGGCTGGCTGGGCTCAGTCGTTGAAAACCAAGACCCGAAGCCCCTTCCCGAATCTTCCCCGAGCCCGCTGCTGGAGGGAGGAGGAGGTGGGGAAAGGGCCTGGGGAAGCAGAGCTTTCACACAGTCACACACACAGACACAGAGAGAAATATGCACACTTGCACACTCACACATAAACAGACACACTCACATGGCTACACGATCACACACAGACACCCTCCCTCGCATGCCCACAGGCGCCCCGACTCCCCACTGCAGCCCCACCCCTCAGGGCCAACACTCCTCACACCGGCAGGCCCCTCTGCACACACCTGTGCCTGGGAGGGAGCCCTGGCTGGGGGCGCGGAGGTGGGGAGAGGGCTCCTACTGGACTCTGGGGCAAAGGTGAGGCCCACCCTCCCCAACCCAGACTGCCCCTGCGTGTGGGGTCCATCAAAGGAGCCGTGCTGCCCCCTCTGGGCACCCAATCCATGGCTTGGCTCTGATCCCACTTCACAGGTGGGGAAGCTGAGTCCCAGAGAGTTGTGGTCCTCCTAGGCCTCTCTGGGGGGTCAAGGGCAGAGTTTAGACACCTGTCCTAAGACCCGGACCCCCAGAGCCAGCTCCCTCCTGAGGCCCCCTCCAGGCACATCCAGGGGTCCTCCACTCACCTGCCCCCACACCTCCCCACCAGCAGGGACCCCTGGGAATGGCCTTCCACAGGGACTCCTGCAGACTGGGGGAAGGGAAGGAGACAAGAGTGAAAGGCTGAGGCCCAGCAAGGGCAGGAGAGTGGCTGGAGGTCACACAGCACGTCTCCTCTCCTCCATCCCAGGAGAGAGAGGAGGGTGCAGGCCTATGGCTGGTCACGGGGACCCCAATGAAGAGGGGGAAGGTGGAAGGAATGGCGTCCTGGTCTCAGCTGTAACATCATGACTTTTCAAGAGCCTTCCACAAAGACTCCCCCAAAATTACCAATTCTATCATGTCACCTTTACCCTCTCTCTGTTACCCTCTCTTTTCACAATCTGTAATCATCTGTTTGTGCTGCTTCTAGTTTAATGTCAGGCTCCACACTAACTCCAAAGGACAGCATCTTCTCTTCTACCCACTGCAGGCTCCCAGAGCCCTGGACAGCACCCAGGCCAGGAGGATCCCCCAATAAATATTTCATGGAATTAAGTAATCAATAAAGAGGGAAAATAAATAAAAGAACTCCACCTCTGTGAGCGTCCCTATCCTCCCCCAAAGGAGTGAGATTAACAATGACCCCGCCCAAGGGCCCACTGTCAGCCCAGCTCCTCTCGCCTCTCTCCACCTGCTGAGCTGGGAGTTGGGGGGAGGGGGTCAGGAGGACCCCACTCCACTGGGCCAGGCCCTGGGGATCCACAGCCAACAGGACAGAAATTTCTCTGCCCTCATGGAGCTCTCGGTCCAGCAGGGAAGAAAAACAACTGAGCCAAGCACTCTAAGAAAAAGAAAAAGTACAGGGAGAAAAAAGCAAAGGAGACGGGTGGGATTCTGAAAGCAGAATAAGAACTGTACCAGCCTGGGGAGTTCGCCCAGCACAGATGCCTCCAGGCTCATTGCCCACCCAAGCAGGACAGAATGGGGAGCCTGACCACCCCCCCCCCCCCCCCCCCCCCCCCCCCCGCTAGCGTCTCCCACCCCAGGCCATCTCCTTCCTCCAACAAGGATGCACAAGGGGGAACCAGGTATCAGCCTTCCCTCACCGACCTCCTAATCTGCCTGCGACATTTAATGTGGGCCCCTCCATGGCTGGCAGGCCTGCTCTGTCCCCCGACAGTGCAAGGCAGACTGGAGGAGCCCTGAGGGGCACGGTAGACCCTGAAGGCTAGGATAGGATTTCAGAGGGGGGGGGGGCTGCATGAGGTGCTGGAGAATGGGACTGAATGGCTTTTAGAGGAAGGAAGTCTGGGGAGATCCTCAACACTCCGGGGGTAGCCTGGAAAGGTTTCCGGGATAGCACATGTGCAGACTCACAGCTTCCTAATGAGGCTCCAGCAGCATCTCTGACCCATCCTGTCCTAGGCCCAAGGCTCTCTGCAGAGGTGGGTGACACCCTCCAGTGGGCCCATCCTCTCTCCTTGAGGATCAACTTCTAAGGCTTCAAATACTACCTACAATGCCCCAGGATCTGACCTGTCCCCTACAGCCCTCACCATCTGCCCCCTCTCCACCCCACCGCACCCCAGTCCCCCGCAGAGGAGGAGTGCAGATACTTGTTAATTCTGGGCATCTACTGCACGCTGGCCACAGTGAGGCCCTTCACATCCGGGCCCAAAGGAGCCCGGGTTTTGTCGTCAGGACTGGCTTCAAACCAGACCCTGTCACTTACCAGCCAAGTGACATGTCAAGTCGCTCAGTTAGTTTCCTCATCTGTGAGAAGGGGCTCAGACCTGCTTCGTGGGTCGGGATCCAAGAAGGAAGAGTTCTCTGATGTATCCTGATGCTAGAACAGTGCCCGGCCCACGGCAGGGGTTCAGTAACTAATGTTCTAACGGATGGGCGTGTATAAAGCCCTGGGCGCACGGAAATCCGCATTAAATGACAGAGTTTAGAGTTTATCTCAAGAAGCTGTGCAGGCACTAGGGAAGGGAAAAAATCAGCTTTACCCCTTGGACGGGCCAACCCCACCTGGCCGGCAGGCCCTACCACCGGACTCCCTGGGAGAATGTCTCTCTGCTGGTACCGGGCCTCGGGAATGGCAGCTCTGGCCAGTTTTCTGCTAAGTAGGCCAGATCCTACTTATCAGCTCCTGGTAGCCCTGAGACCCAGCAGCAGCCCCGAAACAGCTGTGCAGAGGCCAGGTCCAGAGAGGACTCCCCGGATGACCCCGGGCAGGGTCATGCCCCCTGGGACCTCGACACCTCCATCCTCCCATTAGTGTGCTTGGACCAGTGTCCTGGGGCTGCCTGGCGGGGAATGACGTGGAGGGGACGGGAACCAGAGTGGTCTCAGAAGCTTCCCTCACTGCTCCACCCAGAGGCTCTGCCTTCATCTGTTCCATGTACTGGGCCTCCTACGGGAGGCTGAGCTGGTGTTTTGAAAACAGGTTCTGTTGCTTTAAGACAATCTGAAAACCACTAGACTAGATGTCCTTGAACTACCAGGCATCTCTCACCTTCTGGGTTCTGAGCCTCCACAGTTCTAAATTCTGAGATCTTTAGAATCCCAAATCCTGGATTTCTGGAACTGAAATTCTAAGTTGTGGATTCTAAGAGGTTCTGGGATTCATGCTGCCCACTGTAAGATGCCCTGGGAAAGGCAGAGCCAGACCTTGGAGGCCGGGGAGGGGTGGGGGGCAGGAGCAAGGTCTCCTCTGAGTCATGGGCCCAGGGAGACGCCACAGGGCTCAAGAGTACAAGGGTCCGGGACAAGCTGAACCCCAAGGAAGATGGGGCCAAGAAAGAACTGTGGTTCAGATTCCTTGGCTTCAAGGGGAGTGAGCAGCACCCCCACAGCTCAGGGTCAGCACCACGACCCGGTGGTCAGGGCAGACAAGACGGCAGAAGGTCTGCAGGGGGCTGGAGATTCAAAGTCAGGTCACCTCCACTCCCTCCCCCACTGGAACAGCCCAGCAGGCACAAGAGGGCAGTGCCCACTTACAGCACAGCTCCTTGGCAGCAGGCATAGAACGCCCTTCCCTGGATAGTGGTACCTGGCACCAGCCAGACCTGAGCTCCAGCCAAGCCACTCCAGCACAGTTTCATTTGCAAAGGCTCTGGCTTCCCGTTGCCTGGCTTGGGCCCGTCCTTAGGCCTGATGCCCAGACTGGCAGCCCTCCACACTCACCAGGCGGCTGCCCTCCCAGGCCCCAGCCTCTGCTCCTCTATGTCCACCAGCCTTCTGAGAGAGCCTTGGGGAAGTCATGGCATCAGCCTCACTCACCCCTTACGGATGATGACAATGATGGCCCCCAGGAGGAGGATGAGGACAGCAAGTCCCCCTGCACAGATGCCCAGGATGAGTCCCATCTCCTCCGATCTCTGGGACACCTCCAGGGGTCGCTTGCTTTCCTTGCAGGCAGCTGGGGAGAATAAAGCATGACAGCGGGTCAGAGGGGAAATAGGGACCACCTACCTACAGGGTTTGAGTCCCAAAGAAGACACTAACACATGTGCACAAAGAAAACTGCTCCCTATCCTCAGCCTGCCGGCGGCCTTTTGGTCCAATGTGCCCCCTCACCATCCTTATAACTGCTGCACCCCCATGGACCCCATCAGGAAGAGCTCCCCGTCCTCTCTACTTTCCCAAACCCTCCCATCCTTCAGTGGACAGGAGATGGAGGCTGCCCGGGCCTTCAGACTCACTCTCCTGCTCTCCTGAGAGGCAGTGGTGGGGAGAGAATTATGTACCTAGGGCCTACTGAGAGCATCTCAGGAAGGGGGACCAGCCACACTCCCTGTCTACACTGCAGGGTCCACCTCTCCCCCACCGCAACAAAGGGGGCAGATACAGAACCCAGAACCGGTGCCCAGTGCCATCACCCCCACAGCCCAACCATAACGGTTTCCCCTCCTCAGACCTGTTTCAGGCCGCTGCCAAAGCCCCTTCTGTGACCATGAGCGGAGAGAGGGAGATTAGCCCTACTGCCCAGGCTAGGAGAAAAAGTCTTTCAGGTGGGACAAACAGGGACCTGACCCAGGACTGCCAGACCACTCTCCTCTGCGCCCACAGCTTTGGGAGCTCGGGACCCACCCCCCAAGAACCCAGAGGGGAGGAAACCTTCTGCTAAAGGCCAGGAAGGAACCTAGGCGGGCTTACCTTTCCTGGCGATGCGGATGCAATTCAGCCGGGTCTCCTGGAGACAAAGATGGGGGTCTCAGCAAGACAGAAGCCCCAACCTAACCCTCCCCAGGTGGATCCTTGGGGAACTTGTCTTGGGCCTGGTCAGGGCTTGTCCAGTGCTCATTGTAACCAGAGACACCCGGCCCCTCCCAGAAGGAAAGAAGGCCTGAGGGGGAAGCAGGGAGGGGAGGGCGGGCCCCCCCGCAAAGAGGACAATGACTTAGGGAAGGGGAATGAGCTCAGAGGGAGCAGGGGAAGAAATAGTGTGGGAAGGGGGTGGCCATGGGGCTGGTTAAGAGGGGCACCCCGGGAGGAAGGAGCCTGGTGAAGGGGAGGGCTTCCAAGAAGAGGTGGGTGGTGGGCCTCACGGTCTGGGGAAAGCAGGACCCAGAAATGGACCCCTGGAGAGAGGAGCCTAAGACTGACACTAGTGCCTCAGGGAGGGGGCAGAGATAGACTGGGGGCTTAGACGTAAGAGAGTCTGGGGTAAAGGCTCAGGAAGGGGAGATGCTTTAAGAGAAGCCTGAGGTCAGGAGGCTCAGGGAAGGAGGGGAGGGTTCTGGAGAGGGGGCGGGGCCGGGGGAGGGGCTCTGGCCTCCTAGGGGGCTGCTCTGATGGCTCTGAGGCCTTGTCCCCAGCCTATCCCCATCACAAGCCCTGTCAGTCCCTCACCCCCTTCAGGTGGCTTGTTGCCTGGAAGTAGATGAGGTAGGCCTTCCTGGGCTCAAGCGGTGGGTTCCAGAAGCCACGATAAGTCTGGTTGTCACCCACGGTGAAGGGCATGGCTTCCGGCAGACTGCTGGCCGCCAGTTCTGCCCCAAAGTAGTGCACCAGGCCACGGGCCAGCGCCGCGTCAAAGGTCAAGGGCACTGGGAAGCAGTCCTGGCTGCCTGGCTCCCGACGCAGCCTCCGCTGCCGCTCCTCCTCCACGATCACCTGGTACACACTGGACAAGGAGGGGACAGGACAGTGACCCCAGGGCCAGGAGATAGGGAGAGCCATCTGGTGTGGCAAATGGCATGGGCTTTGGGGTCAGACCCAGCCTGGGACTAATCTTGGCTCTGCGTCTTACTCACTGGGCAACTCACTTAACCTCCCTGGGTCTCAGTTTCCTCCTCTGTAAAGCAAGCGTGATCACAGGACTGTTCCACGAACTAAACGTAAGGAAGGAGGCAAGTTTCAGAAGCAGCCAGTGCCTGTCAGCTGTTAGGCCTGTGACTAAGGTGGAAAGAACGCAGGCCCTGCTCAGTGGCACCAAGCCCTAGAGCCCCACCCTGGCTCTCTTCGACCCGTGCTCCTGTGCCTGCCACAGGACCTGCGGACCCAAAGCCTCAGGCTCCACCCCAGTACCCACGGCTCCCTTTGGGCCTCTGGGAAGGACAGTCAGACACTAAGTGTTCATTCATTCAGAAAGTGCATGAGCTCAGACGCTGGGCCCATGATAGGTGGGCACTTGGGGACCTAGGCTTCCTGGAACTGACCTCCAGTTAGAGAGACAGTCATAGAGCAAGCAAGCAAGGCCACACGAATCCTGCCTCTGGTACTCTCCCAACGTGGAGGGACCTCGAGTCTGCAACTCGGAGACCGTCATCTCCGGGTGCTGACAGCTGATCTGTGTTCCCTTGTCCCCATTCCCTCTGATGTATGTCTCCTGGTCCCGACTTGTGTGTTTCTATTTATTTTTATCAGTTTACTGAATGCCCTTTTGCTGTGAGCTCCTCCAAATCCTCGGTGGAACAAAGCCGAGAGTAAATAAGCGAGTGCTGACAAATACAAATATTTCTAGTCACAGGCTCTGTCACGTCTTGGCGTGTGACACCCATTCTGACAGCTGCACTCTGGGAAGTAGCAGTGCCTTTCCCTGGCTCTCCAGCTGTTTCTTCCGAGCTTCGGAGCTGTGGGGGAATCACCCCAGTGCCCTGAATTGGGGCCACACAGCTTCGTCCCTCGTCACTAGCGCACTGCAAACACCAGCCCAAGCCCTCCTTAGCCTCCATTTCCCAGGTCAAGGTTAGGCCTCCCCTAGCCCCAAACCCCGCCAGGAGGTGATAACAGTCAACACTGAACAAAGCATCTTCACTGGGATGGTCCCCAGTATGCAGACAAGGAAAAGGAGAGGTAAAGGGACGTGTCCAAGGTCACACAGCTACTACGCCTGCTCCCAGGCTCAGCTGCACAAGGCCCTGAGGTTCCTGGAAATGCAAAATGCCCCTCAAACACCCTAACGTAGTCCAGAGAGTCTGGGAAGCAGCCCGAGACAGGCTCTGCAGTAGCAAATACAGGGGAGGAAAAGCAGGAGAAGGGGGGTGAGGACATGAGGGGGTGTCAGGGGCATGTGGCCAACCCGCTACCTTCTCAGAGACTTAGCAGGATTTTCCCACACCCAAATACAGGGCATCACCTCTCCGGGTGCACACATCTTTGTGGGAGGATGGGGTGGGCCGGAGGGACAGGGAGACTCTGTGACTTCAAGAAAAGGTAGAGGCTGTGCAGACAGACCTGGGTTCCAAACCCCAGCGCTACCCCCTGCCAGCTGTGTGACCTGGGGGGTAAGGCCACTGAGCCCGTTTCCCAACGTATGAAATAAGGAGACAGCTCCCCCTGCCACAGGTCACCATGAGGATAAAATGACTTGTGCAGGTGAAGTCACAAACACAGTGTCTGACAGAGAGCAGGCATGCAGACACATCCCACAAATACCCTCATGCTCTCACACACATGCACTCACACCTCCATACCACACATTGCACGTACACAGTATGTGTCTTTATCACACACACACACACACACACACACACACACACACACACACCATCTTGTCTCCAGCACCTTCTCTCCAGCAGAGGCAGCCCCAGTTTTCTCTAGGGAGAATAAAGTGGAGAAGCCAAGTTCTAGGCCACTCCAAAGAGAGAGCCCTGTCTTGCTGGCTGCCCCAGCCTTCTAGAAAGGCTGAGTCTCCCTGGCCAGGACCTTCTGGGGAAAAAGCTGGGAAGAAATAAGGCCCCCAGAATTTCATTTCTCCAAGATGTCTGAGGGAAGACCCTCAGGAGAGGACTGGACAGTCACACCTCCCCAGGCTGATCACTGCCCAATGATCTCACACCAATCACCAACAGACACCCATGGCTTCAGGGGGGAGCGGCTGCAGGCTTTCCACCTGCCCAGGATCACAGAACATGATTCTCCAGATACTCTGAGCCCTGAGCAGGAAACTGAGGGAGGATGAGGATGCGCTGGCCCACGTGGCGGGGGCTCTGGGTCAGAGGAGGGGCTTCCTCCCTAGGGCCCTGACCTCCCACCTCTCCACTTAGGCTTTCCCACCTGATGGGCGCGCCACGGCCCTGTGCTGGCCTCAGCAGAACGGTGATGGTGTTCTCAGACTCGCCCAGGGGTGACGGCATGTCAGCATAATCAAAGCTGGGAGCTGGGAAAGGGGACAGGAATGTAATCACAGAGCCTGGCCACTAGACCAGGAAGGTCGGGCCTCTAGCCTCGCTTCCTGTCCTCAGATCTCTTCCCCTTCAGCTTTGTTCCCTCTGACCTGAGCTTCCCTGACTTCGGACCCCTAAACTCAGCCCTCAGATTCCACAGTCTCCTGACCCCTCGGACTTAATCCTCCCTGACCCGAGCTTAACCCCTAAATGGTACATTCTCCTCAGTGGGGGTCCTCGAGAGATATCCCCAGGACACCCCCCCCCCCCGCAATGTGCCTCTGCCTACAGAACCCTGGGATTGGGAGCTACCTCTCAGGGGGTCAGGCCAGGGTTGGGCAAGGTTACCTGAGATGTTCGTGGTGATCTCGGTGAGTGCCGCCTGGCCAAAGCCTTTGCCCGTCCGGGCGCGCACAGAGAACAGGTAGGTGGTGCCTGGGTGCAGGTTGGAGAAGACATGGTAGGTCTCGTTGCGGAGCTTGGAGATGGTACGTCGTGGGCCCGGCACGTTCACCGCCGGGTCTGACGACTCAATGCTCTGGTAGCTGATCTAGGGGTGGGGCAGGTACAGGGACGGGGAAGGTCATCACTGGCCCCATAGCCTCCCACCCATCGTAGTTCAGGAGAGCTAGGGAGAAGGCTAGGAAAATGGGAGAGGTTCAATGGGACTATGGATGCCCATAGCCCAGACCTCTGGGCACCTACACCTCTCTTCTTTCAGGGCCCCTGTCCCCATAACCCACAAGGCACAGACCCTGACCAGGAGAAGGAACCTCAGTGATCACTTCTGCCCCGCCATGCATCTCCCTCTCCAAGCTGTGAGCCCACCTTCCACCAGGGATCCCCCCGCTGTAATGAGGTCCAAACCCACCTCATACTGAGTGATGAGGCCGTTGGGTTCCTGGGGCTCCTCCCACTTGAGGAAGATCATGTCCTCCAGGGGAGTGAAGGTCAGGGACTCGGCTGCAATCCCGCCAGGCACTGTAAGGGAAAGGTGGCCCAAGGCAAGGGAAAGCGGGCTTTGGAGCCAGACGCCTGAATTCAAATTCCAGCCTTGCTGTTTCCTAGCGGGCCTGCTGTGACAACTCCCCTCCCTCAGCCTCAACTTCCTCGTCTGGGACATGGGAATGAAAACAACTCCACCCTCACCAAATAAATGATGCCATGGATACGATGCGCCAAGGTAAATATTGGGAACTTCATTTGATTCCACCTGTTCCTAAGAACTCAAAGAAGGTAGCTGCATTTTCATTACTAAGCAGCCTGCATTCAGCAGAGAATGTCTGAATGTTCCTATTTTGTTCCAGTTGAGTGGTTTTCAGAAAATACAGACCTTTGTCAGAGAAATGGAAACAATTGCATTAGAGTGGCGGGATTCTGGGTAGGAAATGTTTTCTTGTCTAAAAATTTCTGATTACACAAAAACTACATTCGGTGCAGAAAATCAAAATGAGCATCACGAAAATCAATGGCACCCAGAATTCCATCACCCAGAGACACCATTAGCATTTTCGCATAAACCCTTTCAGGTCGGGTTTGGTTTGGTTTTGCTCTAAAGCACCATCTTAACAGCAGTCACAGGGTATTTCTTCTAGGAAGAGAATAGTCTTTAGGAAAACACCTTGATAAACCATTGTGGGGAAGCCGAAATCCTAAGGCAGGGAAAAGCAGAGCCCAAGGTAACCATCTTAAAATGAACAGTCCACAAGGCAACCCCACCCTCCAACTACCAATTTGATAAAATGAAAACGACAATTCCAAGTGTTTGAGAGGATACAGAGCAACTGAAATCTTCACACGCTGCTAGTGGGCGTGTAAACTGTCACCAGCACTTGGGGAAAACTGTCTGGATAGATCTACTTATTGTGAACATACATCCCATAACCTAACCATTCCATTCCCAGGCATTAACCGATTGGAAATGTGTATATCTACACCACCCCCAGCTCCAAAAAAAAGAATCTACAAGGATGTTTCTTACAGAAAATTTAAAAATTTAAAATAGGAATTTTGATATTATATGATTATAATATAATGTAATATACATTAAAATATAATATTATTAAAATAAACGTTGTAGATTCATGTATCGGACTGTTGAGTAATAAGAATGAATTCCCTAGAACTGGACCCACTACATGGCTGGCTTCCTCAAGTGCAGTCAAGAGAAAGAAGCCAGTGATAAAAATAATACACTGTGTATGACTCCACAGATAGAAGGTTCAAGACCAAGCAGAAATTAATCTATTGCATTATAGCTTGGGATAATGGTTACTCTCAGGAGGTTGTGAGTGGGAAAGTACATAAAGGAGGTTTCTGGGGATCTGCTAATGCTATTCCTTGATCTGTGTAGGGGTTATCCTGATGCGTCCAGTCTGTGAGAATTCTCTGAGCTGTCCACTTCAGGTTAAGTGTACTTCCTGAAGTACTTATACTAATACTTCCATGAAAAGTAAAAAAAAAAATATTAAGTAAAGAGCAGTTACTGGAAGGACGGAGGAGAGGGACAGAGAAAGAAGGACAAGCAGCCCAAGTGAGGCCCGGTCAGAGGCAGGTAAAGCAGCCATAACATACCTGGGGGAGAGGGGAGACAGAGGTCAACTGACTTTAACAAGGAAGGGGTCTGATGTTGAACCTGAGGCTGATTGTGAAGGGTAGTAGACTAGGCCATCGCCAAATATACCCCTTTGGCCTAAAGATTACTTTGAACTGAATCAAGAAGCAGCAGATACAAGAAAATTCTCTGCCCTCTGCATTTGCCTAAAAGCAGGACATAAATCTGTAAAAGTGCCCCCCTCCCCTCCCTAGCAGGAAGGAAAGAAGTTAAGCACCAAGTCAACACTAGACTCTCAGCAGCCCAGAAGAATCTGCATAAACTTTATACCTATCACTACTTTCCCCATATATTTGCCTCCACATAATCCACTGTCCCTAGAATCCCAAAGTCCTTTTCTCATCACACTGCTTCCCTAGAAATTCATTGTTCTTGTGTTAAGACACAAGGTAAGCCCAAATTTCAGCCACTCCTTTGAGTTACGCATCACTGAGTAATTCTCTCCCTGTGTGTGTGTGTGTGTGTGTGTGTGTGAGACACACACATGGTAATAAATTCCTATCTGTTTTTCTCTTGTTAATGTCTATTCTCAGGCTAATTTATAGGGCCCCAACCAATGAACTTAAGACAAGTAAAAGGAAAAAAGTTAAGTTTTCCCTTCTCTGCATTTGCAATGCACTTCAGGGTAAATCCAGTCCTCACTCCCACCCCCAGCAAAAACTCAGCACATCAGCATGGGACCTAGGGCAGACACATTGCCATGGGTAAGGGGGCTTTGTGGAAATGGAAATCAAGGAAGGAGCTGAATTTTGTGTCTGCACCACTGCTGTGCAGAAAAGTCCACATGTAGAGAGTCGAGAAAAATTGTCAACCAAGGAGCTCTGAGAACCTGTAGATCTACAGGAATCTAGGGGAAGGCTTGGGATCTATGCTGGTATTACAGTACCATTATTAAGAATGAAAACTTTGGGGGCACCTGGGTGGCTCAGTGGGTTAAAGTCTCTGCCTTCAGCTCAAGCCATGATCTCAGGGTGAGGATCAAGCCCCGCAGAGGGCTCTCTGCTCAGCAGAGAGTCTGCTTCCTCCTCTCTCCGCCTGCCTCTCTGCCTACTTATGATCTCTCTCTCTTCATATAAATAAATAAAATCTTTTAAAAAAAATTAAAAAAGAAAAAGAAAAAGAAATACTACACTCAGAATTAAAAAAAGAGAAAAAGAATGAAGCAGACAGCCAGGTCTGAAATCCAGTTTGGCTACCTATCTCCTAGCTATGTGACCTTACCTGTAAAATGGGGATAGTATATACTTGCCTACCACCTAGGCTTGTCATGGGGCTTATATGAAAAGCATTCACAATAGTGCTTGACATGTAATGAGTGAATTATCAGTATTGGTTTGACAAAAGTGGAACGCTGTACCCTGCAAGAACAGAACACACAATTTTTTCAGTTACATATGGAACATGTCCCAAAATTTAACCATACATATGGCCCAATTTGGGCCATAAAGCAAGGATCAAATTTCAGAAGACCAAAATTATTTAGAGTATTCTGACCACAGAGGAATTAAGCTAGAAACCAATCACAGATAATTATGGAAGTCTTAAAAATCAGACAAGGTAATTCTAACTCTTGAGTCAAAGAAGACATCCCAGCAGAAGTTATAATAACAAAGACAGAACACATCAACAAATAATAACAAAGACAGAACACATCAAAACTCAAGGGATGCAGCTAAAGCGGGGCTTCAAGGGAAATTTATAGCTTTAAATATATCTATAAGAAATAAGGAAAGGGGGGCGCCTGGGTGGCTCAGTGGGTTAAGCCTCTGCCTTCAGCCCGGGTCATGATCTCAGGATCCTGGGATCGAGCCCTGCATCGGGCTCTCTGCTCAGCAGGAAGCCTGCTTTCCCCCCTCTCTCTGCCTGCCTCTCTGCCTACCTGTGATCTCTCTCTCTCTCTCTGTCAAATAAATAAATAAAATCTTAAAAAAAAAAAAGGAAGAAAGAAAGGCTCAAAATCAATGATCTAATAAGCTTCCATCTCAAAAAGCTAAAAGAACAGCTAATAAAATCTAAAGAAAGTATAAAAAAGGAAATACAGAATAGGATATATACAGTAAAGGAAATCAACTAACCCAAAAGTTGGGTCTTTGGAAAGATTAAAAATGTACACACCCCTAGCAAGAAAATGGTGAGAAGACACAAATTAACCAAAATCAGGAAAGAAAAGGGGGACACATGCTAATGATCCTACAGAAATTAAATAAATATAAATATAATCAGAGATTATAACCAACTTTATGTCAAGAAATGTGACAATTTAAGTGAAATCAACAAATTCCTTAAAGCCCAGTACACCAAACAGATACTAAAATAGAAAATCTTAATATTCAAAAACCTATTTTAAAAAATAAAACTGTGATTTAAAAAAAATAAAACTGTGATTTAAAAAACATGGCCACAAAGAAAACTCCAGGCCCACACAGCTTCAGTGCTGAATTCTTTCAAACGTATAAGGAAAAAGGATACCCATCTAACCCAAAATCTTCCAGAGAATAAAATATTAGCCTTTGTTGTTTCCTTGGTCATTCCTTCATTGTTTGAATTGCTTGAATCGGAAGCAAAAAATTTCCGAGAAAAATTTCAGCCTGGGGGCACCTGGATGGCTCAGTCTGTTGGATGCCCAACTCTTGACTTTGGCTCAGGTGGTGATTTCAGGCTTGTGAGATCAAGCCCCAAGTCGGGCTCTGCACTGAATGGGGAGTCTGCTTGAGATTCTCCCTCTGACCTGTGCTCTCTGCCCCCCACCCCACTCACTCTCTCAAAAAAAAAAGAAAAAAAAAAAAAAAAAGAAAAGAAATACAATATATTTTTAAAAAACATTGCAGCCTCCCATAGGGTGTCTGTGGAAGGCACCCAGTACGCCAGGATCCAGGGCTGGGATTCTTACCATCCTCATCCGTCTGGAAAGTGACCTCCTTGCCTTCCTTGCGCCCCTCAGGGTTAGCGAGGATGAGCCGCACGTGAACATTCCGGTAGGGCAGCAGGTTCTTGATGGTGTAGCGGCTGGCGCCCCGCTCCATCTTCACACACTCCCGGACGGTCTGGTTGTGGCTGCTGCCCAGCGTGTAATGATAGCACAGGGACACCGCGTACGTGTGGCAACGTGTCACGTTGTAGCCCAGAGGTTCCCACTGCAGGGTCAGCTGGCGAGCCTGGATCTCAGCGAAAGCCAGGCCTTTGGGGGCCCTCATGGGTTCTGGGGGAACCCAGGAAGCAGAGAGCAGAAGGTAGAGGAAACAGGAAGAGAAGAAGTGGGACAAGAGAGAAAATATCAGCCGCTGAGATCATCCCTCCGTGGTCCTCCAGAATTCAAGAGACCGCCTAGGACACGGAATGGGAAGTAGAAGTGTGTGCGCTGGAGTCAGGCGGGGCCACATGTGAATGCGACCTCTGCCCCTTGCTGCTGGCAACCACCAGCTGAGTCCCTTTGCCCTCAAACCTTAGTGTCCTTCGCCACAAAACGAGATAATATGCCCTACCTCACAGGATGATTGTGAAGTTAAAGGTAATGTGTGCAAAGCACGTATGACAATGGCTGATACACAACAGGCCTTCAAAAATGTTAGCTACACTTTTTTTTTTTAAGATTTTATTTATTTATTATTTATTTATTTATTTATTTGACAGAGATCACAAGCAGGCATTGAGGCAGGCAGAGGTGGGGTGGGGGAGTAGTCTCCCTGCTGAGCAGAGAACCCGATGCAGGGCTCAATCCCAGGCCCCTGAGATCATGACCTGAGCCGAAGGCAGACGCTTAACCCACTGAACCACCCAGCGCCCCTACACTTTTTCTTCTTTAATAACACTGTTCACCTTCTATTTCAAGATCATCCTGGAGGGCACTGGACTGTCTGAAACAACCAAATGCTCTATTTTTTTAATTTACTAATTCCAAACGTTCTGAAACAGCTTATAGTGATACATACAATAGGATAAGATACAGACATCAGGATGATGGGGGAAATCACAGCCAAATAATTAAATAGCGCCAGAGAATGTTAGGGCAATAGAACTGTGTGCCATTAGGTCCCACACAGGTCTAAAGAGAAGGTTCAGATTGGGTAGTGAGTTTTTGCCAAAGCAAAAAGGGAAACACAATCTGTTCTAGAAAGGCAGTAACAACAATGGCGGGGGGCGCCTGGGTGGCTCAGCCAGTTAAGGGTCTGACTCCCGATTTCAGCTTGTGATTTTAAGTTGTGATCTCAGAGTTGTGAGATCGAGGCCTTCTTGAGATTCTCTCTCTCCCTCTCCCTCTGCCCCTTCCCCCAGCACGTACTCACTCTCTCTCTCTCCCTCTCTCTCAAATAAATAAATAACAATAACAACAACAACCATGGCCGTTAACAGGCACTGGGGGCTTTGCCTGAGCCAGGCCTTGCTCTAGAGGCTTGACAATGCTTTATCACAATGAATCCATCCTGTAATCCAACAGACAGGGGCCATTATTAGCCCCGTCACACAGATGTAGAAATGGAGGCACAGAGAGATTAAGTAAACTGCCCAGAGTCAGTGGCCTGGATAGTCCAAGTTGAGAGGCAAACCTGTACAGGCCGGCTCCAATATTCAGACTCTTAACCACTACCTGCCTCGCCCTGAGGAAGTCAGCGTCCAGGAACAACCAGCACAAAATCACACAGATGCCTCAGGAGGGACAGACAGCCGCGCCCCCCCCCCAACCCCACGCATGGGAGGAACACAGTGCTGCGATTCACAGCCTCTGGGTGCATCTGTGAAGTCACTTATAAAATGGTAAAGGACCCCGAGGCTACCGAAGCAAAGGCAGGATGGAGCTCAGGTGCTCAGCCTCTAGTCCTCCATCTGCCTTGACCAGCTGCGTGATCTCCAGGCTCTGGGCCTCAATTTCCTCATCAAGGAAATGATGGAAGAAGCCAAGATTGCTGGCGATGACTGGCACCCAAACTCTGTGAGATGCAGATTTTATACACACACACACACACACATAAAATATATATTACCCTCAAATCCCTTGAGCACCCGCGAAGCATCCCCAGTTAGAGACTCTCGGGACACACCTTAGTGAACAGATGAGAAAGCTTGGCTGCTTGGCCTCTTGAGATGATTAACTATGACCCTATTACCGTTTCTACAGGATTCATTTGCTCAGGATGCTCTTTACAGAGAGACACAGAGGGAAACACCAGCCCAGGCTGCTCTAGACTTAGTACAATGCCAGCCCAAGCACAGCCCAAGACAAAGTTCATTTCCACCACAGCTTTCCTTCCTTCCCCAGGGCCATGGGCACGTGGCAGCCTCCAGTCATTTATCAGGCCACCAAAGAGGTATGTCAGCCCCTGCTAGGAGCAAGGCCCACCTCTTGACTTCTTGCAAAGTCGGGCTCCCTCCTCCCCACAAGCAAGGCAGACCCGATCCCCACCCAATATGAATGTTAGGGGTCTGGTCCCACTGCTCACTGCGATCCCAGGGCTGCTGGCCACAAGCCCACTGACCATACTTATGTTTCCTCTCCTGTTCCTGCCTCCCAGAGATTTCCCTCAGGTTTTTCTATGTGGTTTTGTTTTAACCCACACTCTTAGGTGCTTGGAGTAGATGGGGGTGGATTCTGTGTGCACTCCCTCTGCCATCTTGTTCAGAGATCCTGGCTTATTCCATGACCTCCAGGCTCTGGTCCTGGCTACCCCCCGTGTACAGTCTGTCCCTGGGTGTCTAGGGAGCCCAAGTACCACTGATTTATTTGCTCCCAGCAGCTCTGCTCACATCCCCGCCCCTGGGGACACTGGCCCCTTTCCATCTTTGCAGTACTGGCCAACATACACGGCTGCCTTTGCCCTCCTACAGCATTTAAACAAAGGCACAAGAAATTACTGTGATCTGGTGACACAGGCTGGGCTGGGACTATGACAAACAGGACAGTAAGTGTCCCATCCAAAAGAGACAGCTGCTACTCAGCTCCAGGCAATATGCCCATAAAGGACTATAGACTCAGGATGGCCAGATCCTCCCTTTTAAAAAAAAAAAAAAAAGATTCTAGTTTTAAGTAATCTCTACACCCAACATAAGACTCAAACCCACAACACCCACAACTTGGAGATCAAGAGTCGTGCGCTCCACTGACTGAGCCAGCCAGGCGCCCTGAGATCCTCCCATTTTTTAAGAGAAGCCAGAAATTCAGATTTTTATGTGAAACCTCCAGATTTTTAAATACTGGCAACCTACTTGGGTTTTGATAAAAACCACGTCGTATGGCACAAAATAACAAACGTCTGACCTAAAGGCTAAAATTCAACCTTCGTGCTTCGTGCCTCATTCTCCAAAAGCCATGTGAGCCCCCACCGACCTCACTGGACTGAGGGATCTTTGAAAAGAAAGTTCACTCTCCTCTTCCCTCTCCCCCCACCACCCTGATCGAATCTGGGCAGATCCAGGGGCTCGAATAGTTTGTTGACTACAGACTGATATGTTGATTGAAGGGTGTGAATTCATGAGTCTCTCTGTTTCCAAAAACCATCTGGCATCCAGACGTACTTGCTTCAGCTGCCAGGACACACTGGCAAAACAGAACTTAGGGCTCTCGAAGCCCCATCCCTCTCCAAATTCCACAGGGCTGCAGGCCACTCAGAGATCAAAGGTCAGATGTGGGGGGGGGAGTGGGGGGGGATGATGAACAAGGAGGCTCACAGTTAACACCTGAGACATTACATCAAAATGTGTTGATTTGAATAATTCTAATAGGATGCATTAACCCTATACCACTCAACTGTTTCTCTCCTGGAAGGGGCTTCAGAGCGAGGCCGGGTGCCCCCCAAGTTCAAATCCAATGGGCTCTCCAAAGTGCAAATTCTATATAACCATTTGTTAAAGCAATATATGTCAAAGCCCCTTCTTGAGCCACTCCTGATTATCCTCAAGAAATTACTCAGAGGGGAAAAAAAAAACCACTACAAGACCTAAGATTTGCAATGCAGTCTTACTTATAATTATAAGGATCTGGAAACACAATCGTTCAGCAATATGGAGACACTGCCTGGACTTCTATAAGCCAGTAAACATAATTATAAACAACACCACACATGGGACACCACGAAGCAGAGGAAGCAGACTACAAAACGCTTTCTACATCCCAATGACAAGGGTGTAAAACTGTGTACCGAAGGCATATGGGCAGAGATTCGAAGAAGACTGAAAAACTGGGCAAGGATGGCAAGGTTTAGAGTGATTTTTTTTTAATGCCTTTTCCTGACATTATATTACTGTTTTTACAGTAAATCGTATTTCAGGAAGGGAGTTGTAGAGCGATGAGGGAGAGGACAGCACAGCTGGCCAACAGCAAAACTGCTGACCAAGGCGCCTAAGCAGGGTGCTGGGGAAGGGGGCAGGGTACATCAATGATCCAAGGGGAACATGTCATTAAGATGCAGAGGCAGAGTCATTTGAGTTTTCTCTCTCTGGTCCTGGGCCCCTGCGTCTGTCCTTGCCAGCCTGTGGGACGTGTTCAGCAGCGCTTAGCACAACATGGCCACGTCAGCCCATGACGGCACCTGCTGTCCCCGTGCCTGCTGTGGTTTGCAAACACTTCCCTGGAAATCGGGATAGTCAAACTTCAGTTCCGACTGCTCTGGACTCACTGGGTGGACCTGGAAAAGTGACTAACTCTCTAAGTCTCAGTATACACATCTGTAGAATGGGAGTTAACTACCACTGTCGTCATGCAGCCTGCGGTCCGGGCCCACTGTACCATCCCCAGGCAAGTGCCTTCCCCTCTCTGGGTTTCACTCCCCCACCTGTACACTCAGGAGAGGAGAAGAGAGGTTGTCTGTGGACCCCTTTGCTCTGATTTCTTTTATTCTGAATACCAGAGCAGAATGGGCAACTGTCCATGACAACTGTCATTTGCTGAGTGCTTACTATATGTCAGGCCCCATCTTCACTTGGATTCAGCACATTTATGGCCATTATTTGCACTTAACACGAAGCACTGGGAGGCACGAGGGTGCAGGCCTCCCACCTCCTCTCTTTCCCATGTTCACTTATTCCCTAAAATCTCAGGACTAAATCCGGGGTTCTGAACCCTGGTACCACTGATATTTTGGACTAGATAATTCTCTGTTGTGGGGGCTGCTCGGGCACTGTGGGATGTTCGGCTGTTTCCCTGGCTTCTGCTACCCTTCAGATGCCATTATCACTCCACCCCCAGTTGTAATAACCCATGTCTCCAGACACCGCAAATGTCTCCCGGGAGACAAAAATCACCGCCAGTTGAGAACCAGCAGGGTAAAAGATCTCATCCAGTCTCGTGGCTTTAAATACCATCTAAGTCTATAGTGATGACTTTCAAATTTATATCTGCAGCCTGAACCTCTTCCCTGAGCTCCACTCGTAAATCCATCCGCCTGATGGCTATCTCCACTTAAACGTCTAATAGGCATCTCAAAGTCAACTTTTCCAGCACAGGACTCCTGATCTACGGCACCCCATCACACCTGCCCCTCTGCAGTCTGCTTCTTTCCAGTAAATGACAACTCCATCCATCCAGCTGCTCAAGCACAACACCTTGGAGCCATCCCCGCCTTCTCTCTACTTCCCCTCTCGCGTATTGCACAGCGGGTCCATCAGCAAATGCGGTCTGCTCGACCTTCACGATAAACCCAGAGGCTAACCACTTTTCACCACCTCCTCCACTTCCTCCAGCTGCCAGCCTCCACATCTCGCAGCTGCCCCGTTACAGCAGCCTCCTCACTGGGGTGCCCTTCTTGGCCCCTCGCCCTCCTAGAATCTATTCTTTGCAAAAGGGCCAGAGTCATCCTTTTAAACAAAGTAGGTGATGTCACCCTGCTTCCCACCACCCCCCCCCCCCCCCCCAAGCAATTTCTCCAGCTTCCTGCCGTGGCTGAGTCCTTCTCAGTCCTCAGTCCTCAGTCCTCAACTCCCTCAGGGCTTGCTCAAAAGTCACCTTCTCAATCAAATGGTCCCTGGGGCTTTTTAAAACAACAATCCCCCCACCCCACACCCAATCTGCACCCCCACCCCAGCCCACCCTGCTTTACTCTTCACAGCACTTAGCATCATCTGACAAACTATATATCTCACTTGTTTTACTGTCTGCTCCTGCCACCATTTGAGATCCACATAGAGTTCCTGCAGGGCAGGAGGAACCCACATGGCCTTGGTCTATCATGGTCACAGTCCTATATCCCTATATTAGTGCCTGACATATAACAGGCACTCAATAAACATTTGTTGAATGAACCTTAACACAAGCCCTGTGTGATGAAGACTTATATTCTTCTCATTCTGTAAAACAAGGGGACAAAAGCTCCAGGAGGTTAAGTAACCTGACCCAGATCCCTCATCTAGAAAGTAATTCCCACTGAACACTCCAAGCCACCACCCAGGGTCTCTTAAAATGTGACATGCAACTGGATTTTAGATGGATCCCCCAATCAGCTTTTAAAAACACTTAAGAATATAGACTGGCAAAAAAAATAAAAATAAAAACCTTGCATCTTAACCAAAAATTAACTCGAAATGGATCACCAGACTCAATGTAAAATGTAAAAACTATAACACTTTTAGGAAAAAAAAAAAAAAGGAGAAAATCTTTGCGATCTAAGGCTAGGCAAAGAGGTCTTAAACTTGACATCAAAAGCACAACTCATAAAAGGAAATGTCGACAAACTGGCCATCATCAAAATTAAAACCGGTTGCTCTGTAAAAGCCCAGGTGACGAGTATGGAAAGATGAGCTAAAGCAAGAAGGAAATATTTATACACTGCATACCCAACAAAGGACTAGTACCTAGAATGTGTAAAGAACTCAAAACTCAGAAGGAAAGAATGAATAATCCAATTAGAAAATGGGCAAAGATATGAACAGTTCACCAAAGAGGATGACAGATGGCAAATGGCACATGGACAGATGTTCAACATTGGGCATTAAGGACAATAAGGCAAATTAAGACCAAGACAGGATATCATGACACCCCTCTCAGAATGGTTAAAAAAATAAATAAATAGAGACAATTCCAAATGCAAACAAGGATGCAGAAAACTGGATCATTCATACATTGCTGGTGAGAATGCAAAACAATACAGCCATTCTGGCAGTTTCTGATGGAACTAAATACACAATTGCCGTGCAACTCATCAGTCGCACCCTTGGGCATTTATCCCAGAAAAATGAAAACTCATGTTTGTGCAAAAATCTGAAAGCAAATGTTCACAGCAGCTTTACCTGTAATAGCCCAAAACAGGAGCCAGTCCAGATGCCCCTCTCTTAACAGTTTAAACAAACTGCAGTATTTCCACACCATGGAATACTACTCGGCAATAAAAAGGAACAAATGACTGATGTACATAACAACTTGAATGAGTTCCCAGGGAATGATGCTGACCAAAATAACCAATCTTAGTGCCAAGACAGTTCAATGGGAGAAGAATACTGTCTCCAACAAACGGTGCTGGGACAACTGGAAATCCACATGCAAAAAGAATGAAGTTGGTCCCCTAACTCACACCATATGCAAAAACGGATCAAAACGGATTAAGAGCCTAAATGTAAAATTTAAAACTATAAAAGTCTTAGAAAAAAAGGGTAAATCTTTGTGACTTTGGATTGGGCCATGGTTCTTTAATATGACATCAAAATCACAAACAGCAAAAGAAAAACAGACAAATTGGACTTCCTCAAAATGAAAAACTGTTGTGCTACAAGGGACACTGTTTAGAAAATTAAAAGACAACCCACAGAATCAAAGAAAATGTTTGTGAATATATTTGATAAGGATCTAGTATCCAGAATATATAAAGAACTCTTCAATAATACAAAGACAAATATCCCAACTTAAAAATGGGTAAAAAAAAATCTGAGTAGACATTTCTACACAGAAGACATCCAAATGGTCAGAGCACATGAAAAATTGCTCAATATCATTAAGCATCAGTGAAATGCAAGTCAAAACCCCACTGAGATACCATTTCATAGCCACTCCAAGGGTTATAATCAAAAGACAGATAATAACCACTGTTGGTGAGAATGTAGAGAAATCAGAACCTTCAAACACTGCTGATGGGAATGTAAAAAAATGGTACAGCTGAATACAATATGCTGTTGTCCGGAATTAAAAAAGTATAAAGGAGAAAACATGCCACAACATGGATAAACCTTGAAAACATGAGTGACGTGAAAGAAGTTGGTCATCAAGACTATGTCTCGTATGACTCCATTTATACAAAATGTTTAGAAAAAGGCAATTCTACAGAAATGGAAAATAGATTAATGGTTGCCTAGGGCTGGAGGTGGTAGGAAGAAATGTGGAGGGTGCTAAAGAGTACAAGCTTTCCTTCTGGGGTGATGAAAATGTTCTAAAATGGATTGCGGTGACAGATACACAACTCTGAATATACCGTAAATCACTGAATTACACATCCTAAGGAGTGAATTTATGAGATGTGATTTATATCTCAATAAACCTGTTACCAAAATTTTAAAAACCAATTTCAAAAGCGTATATACTCTATGATGTCATATTTATATAACATTTTTGAAATGGCAAATATTAGAAATGACGGGCAGATTAGTGGTTACCAGGAGCTGAGGTCGGAAGAAGGGAGGGAGGTGAAAATAGATATAAGAAGCCACACAAAGGCTTGACTAAAGAGTATCTTGACTATGGCAATAAACACACAAACCTATGCATGTGATAAATTGTATAGCACTAAATACACAAACGCACACACACAAATGGGAACAAGTGAAATCGGAGAACTCTGAAGAAGATCTGCAGATTATATAAATGTCAATACCTTGGCTATGATATTACACTACAGGTTTGCAAAATGTTACCATTGTGGGAAACAGGGTAAAGTGTGTGGGGAATCTCTGTATCTTCTCCCCCCCCCCTTTTTTTAAGCACTCTCTATACCCAGATTGCAGCTCGAATTCACCACCCGGAGATCACAAGTCACATGCTCTACCAACTGACACAGCCAGGCCCCCTGCAGTTTTTCTTACAATTGCATGTGAATTTATAATTATCTCAATAAAGATTCCAATTAAGGAACTACATTGAGATCTGTTCTGCTCGAGTCTCAATTTCTGTTCAAATTAAACAAGAGCGTCCTTTGATACAGAAGTGCCATAGCTCCTAACAGCTGTTTGTACCCTTTTGGACAAAGAAGAGCAGACCTGAGTCTCAAAAAACCCCACAAGAGAATCCAGTTGAAATTTAGTAACACAGTTTTATTTTATGGTTTATAGTCATTTATTAGGTGTTATAATGGAGAATTAAGAACACAAATTCTGGGGTGCCTGGGTGACTCAGTGGGTTAAGCCTTCAGCTCAGGTCCTGATCTCAGGATCCTGGGATCGAGACCCACATCGGGCTCTCTGCTCAGCGGGGAGCCTGCTTCCTCCTCTCTCTCTTTCTGCCTGCCTCTTTGCCTACTTGTGATCTCTGTCTGTCAAATAAATAAATAAGATCTTAAAAAAAAAAAAAAAAAAAACACAAATTCTGGACCCAGCCAGTCAAGGATTCTAATGCCAACTCTGTCACTGACTAGTTATCTCACCTTGTGCCAGTCACTTAACATCTCTGTACCTCAGGCATCTCATCGGTAGAATGGATATGACAAGAATAGGTAGATCATAGCACTGTGAGTTTTCAATGTCTGTCTGTGTATACCTACGTGTTTACACATATATGTGTGAGTGTCCGGCACAAAGTATTAGCTATCATTATTACCTTTACCACAACAAGGACTGGGGGGATATCATGACATTTTATAATGTTTCAGAGGCTCAAGTGCGGGCCATATTACCTCTCCTAATGAGCCCCCTTGGCCCATCCCCGGTTAGCCCTAACCCCATACCCAGATGTCCCAACGACGCTGTTGGGCCAGGAGGCACCCACCTGCACACTTGGTGCGGCTGATGAGGGGCGGGCCAGGGCGGCCAGTACCGCCGTCACCAGGGCGCGTGAGCAGCACGCTGATCTCATACTCGGTGTCCGGGTCAAGGTGCCACAGCTTGTAGGTCTGCAAGCTGACGGCGTGCACCTCAGCCCACGGACCACGCGACATGCGGTACTCAATCTCCTTGCGCACAATCGGCCCGTCGCCAATGATGGAGTTGGTATTGAGCTGGATGATGAGGTAGGTGGGCCCCGCGCGCAGCAGCTGGGGGGGCGCGATGGGGGTGGGGGGCTCTGCGAAGGCGTGAGGGAGAGGCGGAACCAAAAAGATGAACTGTGAGACCCTGCCCCCAACTCCACATGGTAGCATATCCAAATCTCCAGTAGCCCTCCCTGTCCTCCAAGGACCCTGATGAAGCCCCCAGACCCTCAAAACTAGACCTTCTTGCCTACCCCCACTAAATCCCCAGGCATTAAGGGGCACCCGCTCCAAAGGCTGATCCCACATTCACCCCTAAGCCCTGTCCCTCATTCCCCTCTGAATCCCCAAGTTCTAGCGTTCAGGGGCTGACCGCAGGCGGGTCGGGTCAACCCCAGATCCCCTCAGCCAGACCCCGCCTAGCGGGGCTCACAGCTTAACAGGATCTCCCCGCTCGCCTGCCTCTCAGTCACACCCCGCCCCCGCCCAGCGGAGAATCTGTCACTTCCGCAGGCCCCGCCCCCGGCCACACCCTGCCGGTCACACCTCGACCCCGCCCCTCGGAGGTGGCATCCCCAGCACCCACCCCCCACTACGCGAGCGTAAGCCGGCTGACCCTTGACGATGAGCTCCGCGAAGTTGGAGACGCCTGCACCTCGCGGGGCCTGGGACACGCAACGATACAGGTCCTGCTCCGAGCGGCTCACGGAGGCCAACAGGAAGGTAGCCAGGAAACGCCGGTGGCTGATGTGCCGCACGCCGGCGGCGGGCACCAGCACCCCGCTCTGCCGCTGCACAAGGGTAAGGTGGACAGGGTCAGGAGCGCCGGAGAGGGAGGGTCGTGATCTCTCTATAACCCGGACGAGGGGAGCAGTCCCTAATACTCAGGGGACGCAGGGGGTTCCTGGAACTAGCTCCGCCCCTGGAAGGTGCAGGATAAGAAGCCCATTAAGGGAATGCAGTCTCTGCCTCTAATGGAGAGAGGTCTGGGGATCCTGGAGCCACTCTCTGTCCTGGGGGTAAAAGAGCCCCCAAGAGGGCAGAGCAGAGTTTAGGTGAGGGCAAGGAGGCGTGAGTAGAGGTGCTGGAAAATGCTGGAACGACTCAGCACCCCCCCCCCAGGAACCCAAGTCCCAGAAGAAGTCTCCCACACCCCAGTAAGGTCCCTGCGCCCCTCACCTGCAGGAGAAAGTGTTCCGCCTCTGCTGCTCGGCCTGCTGCCATGCACTGGAAGGAGGCGTTCTGGCCAGCATTGACCTCCACATCGCCCAGGCGGGAGAAGTGTGGGGCCTTCGCTGCGGGAATAGAGCCTCAGTGTGAGCCGGACCTGTGCCCCCCACAGGCGGAGCCATGGCCACCACACCCCTCACCCTGCACCCCCCGTGGGCTGGGACTCACCGCAGGGGTAGCTGAGAAGCAGGACGTCATCTAGGCCCATGTAGCCCCTGCGGTCTGGGGAGATGAGGGCCTCAAACAGCACCTGGGGGAGGCGGGAGGGTCCCTGTCATATCCCTCCAGCCCTACCTGGGGAGGTGCCCACAAGGGACCTCTTTAGCTCTGCTCCAGTTCAGGCTCCTCAACCAGCAGAGGTCAGCTCAACTCACAATGACCTTCCCTACCAAGTCTGCTAGTTGTGGGAAGGGAGAGTCAGCAGCCAGAGCTAACAAGGTCAAGGCCAGAGGTTCCATCCCAGTTCTGGTCGGTTACCTTCAAGCAGGAAAAATTTTCCCAGCCAGGCAGGGTTTCCAGGTCAGCACTGTTCCAACTCACCCTTGACTCCAGCCACTGACTATGTCCTTTGACAGTGATCTCTGATGCTAAATCTGCACCACAGCAGCAAAGAATAACCCAATGCTGACCACAGACTGACCCCTGACCTTGACCACATATTGACTCCTGATGCTGAACACAGACTAATTTCAACCTTGGTCACTAGCATACTCTGACCTCAGGCTGACACCGCTCTACCCCCACCCCTAAGCACAGGCTGACCACAGACCAAACCCAGCCTACCTGATACTCATTGGGCCAGAAGGTGCTGACAGCCAGCTCTGCCTGGTGCCACTGACGGCCATGTGATCCTGTCATGTTCCAGACAGCACTGCCCAGGGGACCCCCATTGACACGCACATAGATGCCCAAGGTGCCCGGGCTGTGCCCATCCCGGCTGTACAGGAAGTAGCTGAACTGCACGCAGTGGGTGTCATTCTCGCTCAGGCTCTGGAAGATGACATGGGCCCTCTGGCCTGCAGCATGCTGGGAAGCATTGACCATCAAGTAGGAGCCTAGAAAGAAAAGAGGAAGAGGCAGGAGCTAAGGAGGCTTGGGGAGGACCAAGGTCAGGTGAGTAGAAGAAGGGGGCAGAAACAAAGGACTCCAGACATTTGGACTCATTGGGAGTCAAGGGTTCTGAGTTCTGGTCCCAGCTCTGACTCACTAGATTGAGTCTCTTCACCTCCCTGCATCTGTTCCCCGGAGGAGAGAATTGGAGAAGCACAAAACACACAAAAGTGACTCTCTCAAAACCCTTTATGGCCCCTCACCACCTACAATCACAGTCCAAGCTCATGCTGACCCATGACTTTCCCCATGTGCTGAGCTGCCCTTGGAGGCGGAAACTAACTAGGTCATTTATCTTGGAGTCAAGAATCTGGCACATGACAGGCCCTCGAAAGCTCCCCTTTCTGAAGCCCTCCCTCCCTATCCCCCTACAGGCTTCTCTCCTGGCCCTTGGATCATTAATAAAGTGTAGGTCTGTCTCCCCAGCAGCCTGTGATGCCTCCAGGTCTCCACTGGGTCCCCAGCACAGGTCTGAACCCAAACTGAATGAGTGTGTAGAACAGAGACTGAATGAAAGGACTCTAACTTCCCTTCCAGCCCCCACCCTGGGTCTAAATGCCTGGGATACAATTCTTTTGATTTGCAACATGGAGAAAGGCAGAACTCTCCTTCCCCAGATCCAGATCCGGGCTGTGCATGGGCAGAGGAGTGGAGGGGGCCTGGCAGAAGGAGAGTGGGCTGGACTCCTCCGGACCTGGCTGGAGGATTATGGCTTCCCTTTTGTGGGGAGAAGGCCCCAGCAGCTGCCAAGAGGATGCCCACAGCCACCCAGCGCTGCCTCCTCCCAGGCTTGGCTACCAGCCAACACAAGCTCATTCAGATCCCAAACCACGAGGCTCCCTGCTCTGGGAGGGCTCCCCAGGGACTCCACTGGAGGGGATCTCATTCATTTCTGTGAGCCAGAGGCCTGTGAAGGTAGCCCCTGGATCAGTCCTGGTGGGGTAGTAAACAGAACCCCCAAGTCCCCATCCCCACCCAGAAAGCGGTACATCCTGGCCCCCAACAGTGGGGCCTGTCCCACTCCTCCCTCCTCCTCTCTCCTCTCCCTGTGAGCAGCTGTGTGTGTCTCTCCGCCTTTCAGTCTGACACTTTGTTCTTGCCTCTTCCTCTGGCTTCCTCTGCCCCTCTCTCTCCTCTCTTTTCCTCATTTCACTCTTCCATGTCCTCTCTTCATTCAGGTGGCTCTTCCTTCTCCCTCCATCCCCAACTCCCTTCCCTAGAATAGAAGTACCAAGAGAGCAGAGACCGTAGCCCTCTGGCCAACCACTGCAGCCCCACGAGCCAGCACAAGGCCCGCACTAAACACTAAATTTCTCTCTCCCCTAGCTCTGCAGGTGTGAGAGAGAGAGAGGCAGAGCCCACACAAGGTCCCTGCCATGGTGGGCACCTTACAGATCAGTCACACAGGTCAGACTTGGATACCCGCTAGCACAGAGGTCAAACAAGGAGTTGAGGGCTGTTTGTGCAAAGGCAGAGAGAAGGGCCCCAGGGAGGGCACAAAGGCAAGAGGCGGAGACAGGGGCCTCCAGGAGGCAAGGTGAGCGGTAGGTGACGACCCTCAGGGCTGCCCGTGTCAGGCTGGGCAGGGCCCCTCTGGTGGCTTCAAGTCTTGGCCTCACCACTGAGAACTTTTGCTGACTCTTCCCAAACTCCTGAGAGCAGGTGCAATTGCAACCATGCTGTGAGCTGAGTAGCAAAGGGCCTGACCCGCTACTATGACAGGGCACAGGTGAGGACATCCTGACGTTTCTGCTTCTGGGGTTCCCGCAGCAAGCCCATTTGTTCTCATATTATGCTGTGTCTTCCAACCTAAGCAAATAAAGTTGATAATTTAGCCTCCATCTGTCTTATCCTTTTTTGGATGCCCCATTGATTCTGCACCCAGTGAAGGGGTGCTGGTAACTGGACCCCCTCAAATACCTCCAATAATAGCAACTAAACATTAATTGAATGCCTACATGCCACTCCCGTGTTAGGCACCTTGTAGACATTATCAAATAACCCTATGAAATGGATTGCTGGGCTCTCCCCTTTACGGTTAAGATAATGGAAGCTCAGAGAGGTTAAGTGATTTGCCCAAAGTCACACAGCTGATAAGGCCAGGATTTGAAGACCAGTCCTCGTGACTCTGGAACCAGTATACTAGGGGCCATCATCAGAGTAGGACTACAGTCCACATGATTAGGCTCCTGACTCCCATCACAGTGCTCACGATGCCAGAAGTGCCTCATCCTGAAACAGGGCAGAGCAAGGTAGAAATTGGGAAGGATCTGGGACTTCCAAGAAGAAGGGGGCAGAGGAAGGTTGGTTTTGCAACACCCAGCCCCCCGGGTTACAGCTCAATCAGCATCTTCACATCCTGGAAGTCAAGGATGCAGAGGTTCTCAGGGAGAAGAGAGCCTCCCTGAAGGTGGGGGGGCTTAGAAAGACCTGAAGGGAGTAGGGTGGACCCCGAGCTAACCTGTAGCCAGAATAATGGGAAGTGGGTTTTAACTATCCTAGCTATAAGTGCCTTTGATTACTTGAACCCGCACCCATTTTACAGGTAAAACTACCTGATACACACAATTGGACAGCGTCCACAGAGCCCCACATTCATAGTATCATGTTTGTCATTACAGATGCAAAAGCAGATGAGACCCGAAGAGGTTAAGGAACATGTCCAAGGGCACACAGCAGGGAGCTAGAACTGGAAGGAGGGAAAGAGAAATGGTGGTGGGGAGGAGGCTCACCATGGGGCAGATCCGCTGGAGACCGGGTGCCAGGGTGGACGTGCACTTGCTCCCACTGGAAGTCATCGTACTGGGCCTGGCTGTACTCACAGGGCACTGCTGGGTCACTCACTTCCTCGAAGGTGCAGCCGGCTGTGAAGGCAAGGCCTGGTTAGTCCTGGCTAGGGAAGAACCCCTGGCCAGGAAGTCTCCTGGGGCTCCCCTCTAGGGGCCCCCACTGCACCCTCCCACCCAGGCCCACCCCCCCATCCCTCCCTCTCCTGGGTCTCTCTCCACTGCTCCCTCCCTCCAACAAAACTCTCCCTTCTCCAACCCTTTCCCTCTTCTTATTGTCTCCACCAATATCAAGACCTCCCCACACCACCCACACCCCGCCAGGACTCGCCAGGACCCCACCTTGCTCCCTCCCCCAGGAAAGACCCTCCACCAGGAAAACCAGTTAACGTTATCACTACATCATTAGAGCTTCACCACTCAGGAGATCAGGTGTGGAATTATCCCCATTTTACAGACGAGGAAACTAAGGTCTTAAGGGCACGCAGCTCAGGACTGGCAGGCTGTGAGCCCAAAAAGCCAGCCCTGACGATCTCTCCCTCACAGTAACAATGGCCACCGATCATTCTAAGCCCTCCACGGCGCTAGCTACCAGCTCTCGGCATGGCATCTCATTCAGGCCTCAGGTCCTGAGGCAGGGACCCCTATGATTCCTGCCCCACAGGTGAGCTTCAGGGAGTCACTTGTCACCCAATCACCCAAGTCAGGTCTCTGCCTACCCGCCTGGGACAGGAAAGGGCCGCACGTATGACTAGAGAAGCAGCGTCCCGTGATTCGGATCGAGTATTTATAGTGGAAAGGAGAAGAGGAAGGAGGGAAGAAGGCGGGGTAGGATCCGATGTGAGTCCTCTGCCTGGTAATGAGGTCCATGGTTCTCAGCTCATCAGAGCCCTGAGTCAGGCACCTAGTAAATGTCAGAACGCCACTGGGGGGGGGAAGACACTGCAAACTGGTTCCCATGCCCACCCCCCTAAACCGCGGTGCTAGAGGGCCCGTTGTGGGCAGTCCAAGGCCTCAGGGACCTGGGAAAAGGCCTGGCCAAGCGGTGAGGAAGCAGGGACACGTCAGGCCAGGCCCCATGCAAGGTACCTGCCAGCCACCCCATCTGACAGTCGACATGACGGAGGCCCCAGGGGATGAAGGGCTCTGTGCACAGTATCCCAGGGCAGGTACGTGAGCGGGCGGTGGCATCAGACAGACTTGGGATTGAATCCTGACTCTGCAATTTGCCAACCCTTGCGACTGTAGGCAAGTCACCTCCTGTTCCAAGCCTCAGTTTCCATCTTTGCACAAGGGGTTGTTGGGGATGTGCCTATCACCAGGCCTAGCGCATGCAAGTTCTCCCGAAATGGCCCTTCACGGGTGCCCCTGGAGCCCACCAGAGCCAAAGAATAGGACTCGAACCCACATCAATCAGATTGCGGAACTTGTGTTTCCTTCACTAGGAGAAGGAGCGCATCCTAGCTGCTTCCCGGGCTCAAGAAGACGATGGAAGAGGGGCGCCTGGGTGGCTCAGTGGGTTAAGCCGCTGCCTTCGGCTCAGGTCATGATCTCGGGGTCCTGGGATCGAGTCCCACATCGGGCTCTCTGCTCAGCGGGGAGCCTGCTTCCCTCTCTCTCTCTCTCTACCTGCCTCTCCGTCTACTTGTGATTTCTCTCTGTCAAATAAATAAATAAAATCTTAAAAAAAAAAAAAAAAAGAAGACAATGGAAGAGAAATAAAGAAGGAAGAGAAACTGGGGGCTGAGGGCCACATGCCAGGCAGGCCCCTGCACCGCATCAGGGACTCCCCTTTGGGGTACTCTGCTGTGTCACCTGCTACAGGGACCTCTCTCGGTTGTCACGCAGATCACCTGAAGTAGCAGAGAGGGACACACTCAGCGGAGCTGGGTACGCAGGGGCCCGCCACAGTCAGGGGGGGTCTCCCGTTCCTTTTCCTGCACCCCCTCAGAGTGTAAAACAATGAGATGTGGGCATGAGGCTAGCACCGAGTGGATGCGATGAAATAACAGAAGCCTTTCTCCAGAGCTGGAGCAGGACCTTGACTGTGCTCTTTGCCTCTTTGTGCGAAAAGCCCAAATCAACAGCATGCCCTGTGTCCTGTGGGAGGGAAATTTTAACCCAACCTGTGCCGGGAAGGCAACTCTCCCTCCAGAAAATGACCCACAGCGCAGCACAGAGGGAAGCCATGGCCCACAGGGATGGTCAGGGAGGGCTTCCCGAAGGAGCGGACCGCTGACTTCCTTCAGCCTGAGCTGAGTCTGCAGTCTGCTCCAGCGGTTCTTGGCCAAGGCCTCCCTAAGGCAGAGGGATTGCTGGAAAGGGAAGCCCAGGATCTAGAGCCTGGGTGGGCCTCAGGCCCTTCCTTACTCCTTTAAAAAGGCAGGTTCAAGTACAAGATAGCTGCCCAAGGATGTCCCATCCATGGCCATGGGGCAAGTCCAGGAGTGCCAGCTCTTTGGCTTCCCCCTGTCCAACCTCAGCCAGGACACATGAGCTATCAGGATTCCCAGACCACAACAGGTCAGCGACCCCCAGACAGGATGACTCAGCCAGAGTGGCCCCCAGCTGACTCTCCCTGGCCATGCGGCCCCAACAACATCCAGACCACCTGACTTCCACCAGAATGACCACCCGATTGCCTGACCAGTCCCAGGCCAGCTTACCCTGGCCAGCGTGTTCCCTGACCCCTGCCAAATAATGATTCTTACAACTGATATCAGCCAGCTTAACCTCCCTGGCTGACTTTCTCCCTCCACAGTGTCCCCTTAAGCAGAATGACTCCCCCTCCCTGGATGTCTGCCCTCAGCCTTGGCCAAGCCCAATTCCAACTATAGCCCTTAGGGGATAATACCTCTGGGTTCAGGCTCATCGTGAGAGCCCTCTCCCCACATTCTCCGCAGCTCACTCTGGGGTGGGAACCATCAGGCCTCCTAGGTCCTAAGGAAAACCCTATCCCCTCCAGTCTGGATGGCTCACGATCCACAGCCCCAAAACTAAGTCCCAGCTCCTGCTAGAGACCCAACTCCTGCTGGAGGCCACCAACCTGGGAGGAATGAGATCAGACTTTGGATTCAAAGCAAGAATGGTAGCAGGAACCCCCTCTGGCCTCCGTCAACACAGACACAGGCCCCAGACACGCGCACGCACACGCATCAACACCACCATGAGATGGCTGCCACTGCCACCCATGCCCAGGAAACTCCATAGTAATTCGTAAGGTCGGTACTAGTATTATTGCTGTTTTACAGATGGAAAATGAGACATGGAGAGATGAGCCGGCTTGCCCAAGGCCACGCTCTAAGTACCAGAAGCTGGGATTTAAGTCACCTATCTTTATTCAAGGAGATTAGGTCCAGACAGAATAAGGCCCCAGTGTTCTGCTAGCCACATGTGTTCATTCAGTTCCATTCACAGGAAATTCGTCCACTAGAAAGTACAAAGCAGGTCCCAGGCTGACACTATTAGAGGCACAAGGATGATTAAGATTCTGCCCTGCCCTCAGGGACCTCCCAGTCTGAGTGGGGGTGTTGGAATAAGACAAAGCAGAGAAGGGCCAAGGCCACAAGGAGGGTTCAGGAGAAATACTTTCTGGAGGTGGGTGCGTCTGAGTAGGGCCCGGAAGGATGGTCATCATTCTGGCCAGAAGAGATGGGCCGAAGGGTATCTGAGCAGAGCAAAGGAGGGCAAGGAATAAACACACAGTTAGTCCAGGGAAGTCCACAGTTCGTCTAGGGAAGAGCTCAGCCTGATCCAAGCAAGGGGAGAGAAGGCTAGAGAAAGGAAGGTCAAGGCCAGACCACGGAGGGAGTGCCTTCTGTGTCCAGGTGAGAAGTTTGGCCTCATTTAGAATTGGGAACGCTGAGCAGGTATTTGAGCAGGCTTCGGGTGAGACAGTGAGACAACCTCTATGCCAGGAAGAAGGCAGGTGTGTTCTCCAGAGGGCACAGGATCTGGAGGGAGCTTGGTGGGAAGAGCCCCCATGCGGTCCACAGTAAGATGTCTGGGACTGCTGAGGAAAGAAGCCTCAGGTCCCCATCCAAGATGCCAACGGCACACACTCTAGTCGCACCCAGAGGAAGCAACACACACACACACACACACACACACACACACACACACATGCATGCACGCACGCACGCCTGCAGCCCCACGCTCCCTTCCCCCAGCCTAGTCCAGGCCTCAGGGACACAGTCTCAGCCAGACTAGGGCCAGGGAGAAAACCAGACTCTGCCACGGGTACCCCATCTCTGTCCCGGCCTCCCACAGAGGGTGGGCTGAATCAAGTCGGGACCCCCACCGGTTCCCCCAGCCTCAGCTCCAACTGGCCCAGCTACATTCCTCAGCTAATCTCCCCAATCTGGCAGGCGGTTGCTGAGGCAACCGTCAGCCACAATTTGGGAAGGCAGGAGGATGGCTTATCCACATCCGGCTGGGCTCTGATGGGGCGATGGAAGGGGCAAAGCAACCTCAGCGGGAAGAGACAGAGTGTGGGAAAGGGGCCTCCCCAGCAGGAGGGTCTCCACAGCTCCACGTGCACGTGTTTCCATGTGTCAACATGTGTGTGTGCGCGCGCGTGTGCAGGGCTGTGAGAGTGACAGCCTGGTATAGAATTTGAGCACCCAGCTGGCAGGAAGGAGACCTGGATCTATTCCCCGCTGAGACTCTAACTCCCTGTGTGACCAGCAGCAGGTGACCTGCCCTCTCTGAATTGCTGCTTTCTCACCTATGAAATGACAATGGGGACCCAGGCGACCTCTAGGGCTACTACTTCCACATCTAGAATTCTGGTTCCGTTCATGCAAGTATGCATGCGAGCAAGAATAATGTGAGGGCTGGGCGCCTGGGTGGCTCAGATGGTTAAGCATCTGTCTTCGGCTCAGGTCATGATCCCGGGGTCCTGGGATCAAGTCCTGACATCAGGTTCCCTACTCAGCTGGAGTCTGCTTCTCACTTGCCTTCTGCTCCCCCTGCTTGTGCTCTCTCACTCTCTCTGTCAAATAAATAAGTAAAATAAAATCTTAAAAAGAAGAAGAAGAAGAAGAAGAATGTGAGGGCAGAGAGAGACTATGGGGCAGAGCTTTGTGAGGGCAACCATGGGTCTCTGAGTGTGGGTCCCCCAGGCACTGTGCTGTGACGTTGGGGGTGTGCAGGCGTAGATCCCCATGCAGAGCATTTGGGCACACTCAATGCTAAGCATGTGCCTACAGGGGAGGAGAGTATAAGCTGTGGGGGAGATGGGAGTTGTGTGTGTGTGTGTGTGTGTGCACCCCTGTGTAAGCACCAGACTCCTCCCCACCAGACAAGGAACTGTGCTCTGTGCCAACTGTGGCTTCCAGCCACCGCCAGTATTTTCTGAAGGACCCTAGGTAAACAGAGATTGTTTGCAATGAGATCTTTGTTCTCTTTGGTTTGTCAGTAGACCATCCAGTTCCCAAGGGTGGCCCCAAAAGAAACATAACTTCTACTGCCAGACTGCAAGTTTAGGGGCTGGGATCATACCCAGTCATAGGCACAGCCCCAACCCTGGCCCAGGGAAACCAAACACAAAGCCAGTGACAGCCCTGGTCTATTTCATCATCTGAAGCTACATCCCTATGCTAGGTAACTCAGCCCAACCTGGAACCAACACTGGCCTCACCACCAGACATTCTCGCCCAACCCAGCCCTATCCTGTGTTCTCTACCCCAACTACAGCTCCAGCGTCAGGTCCGTCTAACCCCACCTTCTCCTTTCCTAAGGTCAGAGACTGGCCTCCAAACCCCATCCCCAAGCCCTGTGTATATAGCAGATGGCCAGCAGTGGCTAGACTCACCAACCCCATGATCCCAACTAGTCTGACGCCAACCAACCCCACCCAGGCTCAGGCACCATGACTTGAACCCAGAGACCTGGCCCAGTGCATTTCACTGCTTTTCTTGCCCAGATCGATACATCCAGACATCAGCCCAGGTTCCCTGGGCCCCGAATAACCAATGAGTAATTAATTAAGGGCAGAGGTGACCACCTTCTAATCACCCAGGATTCAGCATGGCCGCAGCCAGGAAGATCATCCAGGCAGGACCACAGATAGAAAAATCTGAGCTAGGACTCCTTCCAGGAGCCAACACGGGTCATGGTGATGCCAACATCCTTCCACCTCAGCTGAGGATAGAACGAAGCCAACTAGAGTGGGGGGACCTTAGGCCAGACACACTCCCCGTCACCCTGATCGCCATGCACCATAAATCCCAAGGTTCGTGGTAGGGCCGCCATGGTGGTGGTAGAAGGGGAAGGGGCGGGGCGGGGCCTGACACCCCGCAGAAGCAAAGGGCTGAATAGGGAGCTGTGCCATGCAGAGGTACATGGGGCAAAGAGGTCACAGACCCCTGCAGTGCAGACACTCTGCATCATCACAAAACACAATGCAGCCGACCAGAGAGGCAGAGGACCAGGCACAAACCCAGGTGGTGGGAAAATCTGCCCTTTATTGCGGTCCATGGAGACAGAGAGATGTGTGGTGCCACAGCGTGGTGTGCCGGAGGTACAGGGCAACACCTCTGCCCATTACAGAGGTGGAACACGGTCATACACCACAGCGGAGCAGAGCACATGGCGTGCATGCACCCCGGTACTGACCCCCGGTGCGGCATGGTGGAACCAGTGCAGAGGGACCACCTCCAACCCAGGTCTGCACAGAGGCACAGCGCACCAAAACAGTGCATCCAGTGACCCACTGGGCTGGCACTCGGTGCCATGTGATAGCTGCGCGGAGGAATGCCAGCCCTACCAGCTCTTCTCCCTCTCCAGACACTAACACAGGGCCAGGGACCTCACTGGTGTTCCATGACCTCTCACTGCAGGCAGGTGTCTGGTGCAGGCGTGCACAACAGTACAGAGACACAGGGGTGTGGGGCGGAAGGAACCATTGGGCGCGGCAGCCTCGTCCAGAATACAAACTCAGTACAGTTCCCGGGAACGGAGTACGTGTAGACTCAAGGGCAGGGGTAGAAAGTGGCACAGAAATGCCGTGCGGAATGGTGAACTAGAGGCAAGGGCTCTGGAGTCCTAAAATCCAGTGTTGTGCACACAACCCAGCCGTAAGCACCAGCAGTACTCAGGGCTCAGGGTGGTTACCCCGTGCCGTGCACAGATGAGCAGATGTTATGCTAAAGACCGTGCAAAGGTGCTACCTGCAAAACCTGCCAGTCCTGGAGCCCAAGAAAGCGGCTCCGAGCCACAGCATGAGCACAGACTGAGCAGTGTGCAATGCAGGGCAGAGGGGCGAGCAGGGCGGGTGCTCGTGGCAAAGAGGTTGCTCAACTGCGGCTGCCAACAGGAACCTGGGGGAAAGGGCACAAGCAGACTCCCCAGCGGGAATCCCAGGAGAGGCTGAGGCTCCCTAAGAGGCAGCATGGTGGTGGCCATGGTGCAGGGTCGTGTGAGGAGCTTGGCCGGAGGGCCCCTATCCAGCGGAGTGCAGGAAAGCAGTGGGACTGAAGCGTCACATGCAACAAAGGCGTGCAGTGCTGGTAGGGTGCAAAGGTGGGACGCAGAGCAGCTGTGCCCAGAGACTCAGGAAAAGCCGCGTAGCCAACACAGTGCAGATCCCCACTGCAATCGTGCAGTGCAGAGAGGCACGTGACGCAGAGAGGCAGTGTGGCCGGAGCCTGCCATCTGTTGGCACTGCACAGTGGCCGAATGCTGGGAGCTAGCCCCAGAACCCTAGAGAGTCCACACATGCAGGGTGGCGGTGTGGGACAGGAAGACATGGCAGAGGTGGAGGTGGAGGGCACGGACCCACGGGAGTGTCCACATAGCCAATACAACACAGGATCCCAGCACAGTCACGCGGGGCAGGGCTGAGATGCGGCATAGTGCCAGGACACCATGGGCCCAGGAACCCCAGAGAGCATCCGCCCACAGTGGGCCAGCGCCGTGATGCAGTGCAGTTACGCAGAAACACGGCATACAGCCAATGCCACACGGGGAGGTCGCGCATGCGGTGACACACTGGACAGCAAGGGACGCCCAGACTCCTGGAAAACCCTGTGCCTCCAGCGATGCCAGTCTGAGCTGGCTAATCCACGGCTTGGCTGCTGAGGCCTCATCTGCCCTGGGGACTTCCTTCCACCCCGTCCCCTGACCCCAACATCTTCCACCCCAGTGACTCTCCAAGGGCACGGGATGAAGCCATTGCTGGACAGGCGGCCAGAACTGAGCACATGGTCCAGGTATTTCTATCCGAGCAGGGCCCCAAAGTGCTGGCAGGCAGACAATGAATTCTGATTCTGCTGAAAAGCTTTTGGGCAATCAAAGCACGTCCCCTGGCCCCCAGCCCAGGGCAGGGCGGTGCAGGGCAGGACAGGGCAGAGACAGAGAGGGGGACCTTTTGGACTATAAGCCCTGGTACAGGGTGAGCAGGAAGTGGGGTGAAGAACAGCGGGGAGGAGGTGAGAGGCGAGCCAGATGCAACCAACCTGGCTGGTCGCTGCTGCCGTCCTCACCTCGACCTCCTCCAGGGCCTGGACTTCATCAGAAGCCAAAAACAAACTTTTCTGAGCACACAGGATGCCCACGCACATACACTCACAGGCTTAATAACTGTTGGTACTTAACGCAGTGCTGACTAGGTAGCAGGCCCCATTCTAACTACATACCTACGTGTATAAAATACATCCTCATGGCAACTCCGTGCAGTGTGTTAAATAATTACCCGATGTCACAGATGAGAGCACTAAAGACCCAGGAAGGTCAAGTAACCTGCCCAGGTGTTACACAGCTAGTAGTGGTGGGGCTCGCATTAGGACCCAGAGCCCGTGCCCTTAACCACGCTGGAGGTAAAGCACATGTTTACACACACGCACAACCACAAGGGTGTACATGTCCACACATGCAGACACACATATATACGCATTCTGAGCAGCGTATCCCCCACTCTTTCAGCTGAGACCCATCTCTCCTTGTGGTCCACATAACTTTCTGACACCTCCCAGTTGTCACCTCTTTTTTTTTTTTTTTTCCAAAGAGAGAGAAAGAATGTGCATGCTTGGGGCGGGGGGGGGGGGGGGGGGGGCGCGGGGGAAGCAGGGGGAGAGTGAGAGAGAGAGACTCTTTTTTTTTTTTTTTTTTAAGATTTTATTTGTTAATTTGACAGAAATCACAAGTAGGCAGAGAGGCAGGCAGAGAGAGGGGAAAGCAAGCTCCCTGCTGAGCAGAGAGCCTGATGTGGGGCTCGATCTCAGGACCCTGAGATCATGACCTGAGCCAAAGGCAGAGGCTTTAACCCACTGAGCCACCCAGGCGCCCCAAGAGAGAGAGACTCTTAAGCAGGCTCCATACCCAGTGCAGGGACCCATGCAGGGCTTGATCTCATGACCCTGAGATCCTGACCTGAGCCAAAATCAAGAGTCGGATGCTTAACCAACTGAGCCACCCAGATGCCCCCAGTTGTCACCCCTTATCCCCCAACTGCCCCATGCCCCACTGTTCTCTCCATCCTCCATCTGAACCCCGACCCTCGGCTGTTCCCCCAACACCACCTGTCTGTCCCCTCGGCCCCAGCTGTCCCCAGCCTCCAGATATATCTTCATCCCTAGTTGTCCCCCATGCCCCAGATGTTACTCTGCCCCCAAATGTGATCTTAGTCATCAAATATCCCCAAACATACCCCTTCCCAATTTCCCCATCCCAATCCTTCCACCCAGCTTCTACACTCTATTCCAAAACCTCAGGGACCCTTCCGAGTCCTTGCTTTCCACATCCTTCTGATCCTCCACTAAGTCCTGGGATCTGCGTCCTGGAAATCTGCCCCCAAGACTTCCTGAGCCAGCCAGCAACAGCGTCTTCTACACTGTCCGTGTCAGAAGTCCTCCCCTAGCCATTCTTCAGGCAATGGCCATCCTGCCCGGACCAAGTCCAGGGAGCATACTGGCCCCCATCTGTGACTGCCCTCTGAAGCCCAGCTCCACCCTCCACCTGCTCCAAGCCTTCCTTGTGTACCCCAGGGTTCACATCAATGCAAACACTGAGAGGGCACGAACCATGTACAAAGTCCTGGAAGTGCTGGAGAGTTGACCACAGAATGCGGACCAAGGAGGACTACTGCAATAGTCCAGGCAAGAAATGATGGGCTAGGAGGAAGGGAACATGGACTCAACAAAACCTTCTTCAATGGCTGCTGAGTGGTGGTTCTATCAGACCACTTCCACCCCCAGAAGTGTCCAGGCCTCACACCTCCAGGACAGCCCTGTCCATAGGACTTTCTGCCCTGATACAAACGTCTGTTCCTGCACCGACCAATGCAATAGCCACTAGCAACACGAGATTCTTGAGGACTTGAGATGTGGCAAGTGTGACTGAGGCAGTGGTTTGTATTTTCATGGATTCTAACCAATTTACATTTAATAACCACATGTGAGTAAGTGGCCACCATATTGGAAAGGGCAGGTAGAAAACATTTCCATCATTGTGAGAAGTTCTATTTGCAGGAAGTTCTACTGAGCATCAGCTCTAGACTGACTACGGAGAAGCAGAAGCATTAGGGGGCCTTCACAGAAGCTCTTATACTTGGGGTCTGAAGGGAGATTGGGGCGGCAACCCCCCAAGGAAAAGGGTGTCAGAAGCTGAGTGGCAGAGGCCCTGCTACAAAGCTATACACAGTCACCAGGACACTCTCTACCCAACACATGCACACCCCATTCCTGGAGACAGAAACTCCGACTACAGGGCACCCCACACCCAGACTCATGCACACCTGGATACTCTAATGCATGGGCTCCCTGTTGGGGAACACAGATACCCCACAGTCCAATATCCAGACACTTGGGAACCCCACACCCAGACATCCAAGTACTCAGACAGCCCCACATGTGGACACAACACAGAGACACTCCCGTACTTGAGCGCCCATGAACCTGAGGACTGACGGACACCTGAGTACACCCACCTCCAGATCCAGAGACACTGGGCCATCCTCCCACAGCCTGGTCTAGGGACCATCTGGATACTAAGATGCCACCCACCCAAAGAGGTCTGCACCCAAACTCCAGGAATTTGACACTTAGATACCAAGACACCCTAGCAGCAGGCTCTCCAGGGATCCAAACAGCTGGTCACCTCCCTATTCCAAACTCAGATCCTGCCACAGGGTAACCAGATGGCCAGACACCTTGACAAGCCATACATATGTCCTGTGTGCCAGGCTGCAATCATACAATCACACACATACACAGCCCTCATCTCATTCTGACTGCCCTGGATCACACCTGCACACCCCTCAGCCAGACTCCCATAACCCCACCTGCAGGGGTCACTACAGGGAGCAGCCCTGCTCCCCTCCCTGGAGCTCACAAGCTGTTGGCACAAAGGCTTCGACCCCACCTGCTTATTCCAGGATCTGGGACAGAGAACTGAGGGAGTCTCCCCCTCCTGATGCAGGGCCTGCCCTCCCTCCTCCCAGGACGCACAGCTCCAACTGACGGTTGGGATTCCAAGCCTCGCACCACCTGCCGAGGCCTCCAGCACAAAGGCTGAGCCTGGGGGCAGGACAGCCTGCCAGCTGCTGGGGGGCGGGGTTGGAGGCAGAATTGGAAGCTGGAGAGTGGGGGGAATGACAGGCCGGAGACCTATCTCTTCAGTCTCTTCCAGGGACTCAACCTCCCCAACTCACAGCTCCCAGATGACTCTGTACGTGGCCTTTCCACACACAACACCATCCCCCGGCAGAATTTTCCAGATTCCTGGAGGAAAAACCGAATTCTTTAATCTCTACTTTCAGTGGAGTCAGTGCGCCCCCATCTGGCTTCTCCAGCTCAGAACTTGACCCACTGGACCTCATTCATTCTTTCTTGCCACATGTATTCAGTGCTGGTGGGCCAGAACTTGAACCAGACATTAAGGACTCAGAAGTGACCAAACACCCAGTCTCTGTCCTCACAGAGTTCATGGTCTGTAAGGGAGAAAGGACCAATAAACTGTAATTACAATAATTACAATGCTGTGAAAAAAATCTCATCAACCCCCACTCTCCCTGAGCTAGAACAGGGAGTAAGTAACCAAGGAAGGCTTCAGGGAGGAGATGATGCCTGAGCTGAGACCTGAAGGAAGAACAGAAGTTCACCAGGAGAAGAGGTGGAATTAGAAAGCTCTAGGGGAAAGCACAGCTTGGAGGACAGAAGGGAGCTGCGGGAGGAAGGAAGGGCACAAGGCACCCCTAGCAACTCTAGCTAACGCAGCCCTGCAGGAAAAAACCACCCCACAAGTCTAGCTTAGCAGATGACGGCATGGAAGAGTAGCAGCATGCCTCAAAGCAAGCAGTTGTCCACCTTGAATTTTCTCTGAGACTTGAGCTGGGCAGGAGCTCAGCACCCACCACCCTGGCCACTCTCACCACTCCTGCTGCGTCTCCTGTCCCCCCCCCAGCCCCAGGGAGAATACCTTCCATCCGTTACCTTCCATCCAGCTGCTCAGACAAGCCTTTATGGCCCAACCTGAAACCACTAGGCAGCCTCTCCCTCATTCCTGTTGTCCACAACCCCAGGAACCAAAAGGACAAAATGAGCTAGAACACAGAGGAATAAATTATGGCCAGATTTGCATGCCTACTAGACATCCCACACCTACCTTTGGTGGGGCAGGGGATACAGGAGGCATTCAGGGAGCTGGGCTGATCTTACGCAGGTTGGGGGCAAAGATAGATTGTACCCCTTCTACAAAGTGTTTATTTATAAACGAAGCCCCAAAGGTAATAGCTACAAGGATGCCGGAACTTTAAAGTAAAGTAATTTGCCCAAGGTCACAAGGACAGCAAGTGGCAGAGGTAGAATTTGAACCCAGGCCCCCCCCTGGCTTCAAATCACAGTTTCTGGGGCTCTGTAACAGTCCTCAAAACCATCTTTTGTTCCCTGGCACCCACAGATAGAGCCTTACTTTACAATCTACCAAGTACTATGCACCATTATTATGATACTCATAAGACATATGAGGAAACCAAGACCCCAGAAATGGAAGTAACTTGCTCAGGGTCTCACTCCCATCCAATACCTCAGCTCTTAACAGTCTCCCCGCTGCTGGCAAGAGGTGGAGCACAGGAGGGTTCTTGCAAGGGGGGAGGAGTGGAGGGGGGCACAGTAATCTTCCGGTTTGATCTCAGGGTGGGGGAGGAGCAAAGTTGCTGGGGAGGGGTTGGAGAGGGAGAGGAAGCCAGGCTCCAGCTCCCAGCCAACAGCAGGAGCGGCTTCGGGAGCAAGAGGAGGTCTGCCGGAGAGGCCTGAAGGGGCGGCGGGGCGGGGCACTCGACTCCGGGGAGGCCAGTTCTCCGAGGCCAGCGGCCAGGGGGAGTCTCTCCGGGGCCAAGGTGGCCCAGCACGTGCTTTGGCTCTGATCTCTGCTTGGGGCGTCTCCCCGTTACTCCGCGCCCTGGGTACCAAGCTGGAGACACCCAAACTGTGGAGATTGAGAGGATGAGGCCGCGGGAGGGGACCGGGTCACCCCTGCCCCAGGGGACCGGTAGAGTACAACTCCGCTGGAGGGGGCCACAGTCCAGGATCCCAGGCCCCAAGGAAGGAAGGGGGGGCGGGGGAGTCAGACACACGCACACAGCCGACACACGAACACAGCCGACACACGGTTCACGGCACACACGGACACACAGACACAAGCTCCGGATACGCACATTCAGATCCGCGAACACACACACACACATACACACACACACACACACACCGCGCGATCGCACAGCGTACAGAAACACGGAGACTCACGTACACACTCACACACACCGCGGTCCGGACCGGCCGAGAGGCCGCACAAAGTTGCGGAGTCGGCCAAGGGAGTGTCCCAGGAGACCCAAGTGTCCGCGGTGCCTCCTGCCCGCCACGGGAGGGGGCGCCGTCCTGCGCCCCAAGGCCAGGCCCTGCCCGCGCCCGGACGTCGCAGCCCCGCCCGGCCACAGCGCCCGCCGCGCCCCCCACCCCCATCCACCGCCCGCCGGGTGCAGCCACGGCGGAGCCCCGCAGCAGCACCCGCCCGCCGGCCCCCGGTGCCCGCCTCCCGCGCCCGGCCCAACCCGCCAACAGCCCGGGCGCCCCGCGGCCCCAGCGCCGCCTCGGAGCTGCCGGCCGCCAGCGCCGCGCAGAACTTGCGAAACAACAAACAGCCCGACATGTCGGAGTCGGCGGCTCCGGGGCCCCCTTCCTCCCTCCCGAGCTTCAGGCCCGGCCCGACCCGGGAGGGGAGGGGGCGCCGCCGCGACAACTTGTTCCGGGCCCGCGCGCCACATACGCACACACGCGGGGCACACACACACACACACACACACATCCAGACACCGCCCCCTCGGGCGGCCCCGGGCCCCAGGCACACACTCAGCCACCGCCCAGGCGCGCACCACACTCGCAACATTCCTGGACACGCAGCCAGCACGCACGGACACACTCACACACTCACATCCGCTCCAGACACGCTCCTACACACGCATTCCCGGCACACTTGGCATTCACTCGGACCCACGCAACCCCCGGCGGCGCACACCACCAACCCCAGACACTCCCACACGTACACATCGCGCACACAGTGCACGGACACACACGTTCCGGACCCGTTCCCACGCCTTCACACACGTACATGGACCTCACAAGCACACACACCACACACGCGTTCCCCGATCCACACGCAGGCACAATCCACAGAGCACTCCCGGTCACACGCATAACACAAACACACAGCACATTCGCGGACACATAACAGGCAGCACTACCTGCCACGACATACAAAATGCAAACAAATGCAACACATTCGCAGACACAACTCCGGCCACAGAACCAAACTCAGATGCACACACACAATCTACTGGCCGCACAAACACTACTCACTGGCAGGCGCACAAGACAGCGCACACCCAATGCCTCGACGCACACAACATTCACCCCAACACACTCGTAGACGCACAACACACACAGTACCTTTCCATGCACACATAACTCACGGACACACAACATTCACGGACACACAACACCCTGAGCCCGCGGTCGCACATCCAACACTCAGACACACACAGGGAGCAGGCTCGGAACGCCGGGTCACCTAACACTTACACTTTCTTGAGAGCTACGCCATGGGCCCCGGGGGCTCCGCGGGGCAAGCTCGGTCGGACCGACGCGCGCTTACCTGCCGGAGTCTCGGTCTCAGGAGCGCAGAGCTGGAAGGTGAGCGCCAGGACTAGAGCCTGGGCGCGGACCATGGTGCGCCGCCGCAGGCCCCGGGGCCGGGCGCAGGAGGTGCCGCCGCCAGAGCCCCAACCGAGCCCAGCCGGAGGCGAGCCGGAGCCGGAGCGAAGCGGCGCGGCGCGGAGCGGGACTGGCGCCGAGTCCAGAGCGGGAGCCCAAGCAAGCGGGGCGCTGACGTCAGGCCCGGCCCCGGGTTCCGCGGTCTCGCGGCGCCCCCTGCTGGCAGCCGCTCGCGCTGCAACCGGTCCGGTATCCGACTGCCCAGGCGCGCCCCTCCCCCATTCCCGCAAACCAACCCCCAAACCCCACCTCGGTCCGGGCCGGGCCCTGAGGCCCACCGCCTCCACACTCACCCAGCACCGACTTTCTCAAGCCAGCATTCTCGCTGCCCACACTTAGCTCTGGCATTGCGCTCTCGGGGACAGAAGACCCAAAGACACTCTGCTTCTCTGTCCCCTTTGATGCTTGCATTCCCTCTTATCGAGACCCCTCCAAATGCACATTCATGCATACCTTCAAGGACAGAGTGCTCATCACCTACTGAAACCAAATGGTTGGGTCTTTGGAAACGCTGGCTTTTAAAGTTGTCCATAATATTCTTTTATTATCCTTTTAATATCCATGGGATCTGTAGTGATGTCCCCTCTTTCATTCCTGCTATTAGTAAATTATGTCCTCTGTTCTTTTCTTAGCCTGATGAGAGGCTTATCTATTGATTGATCTTTTCAAAGAACCAGCTTTTGGTGGAGCTTATTTTTCTCTTCCTATTTCCTGTTTTCAATTCCATTGATTCCTCTAATTTTTTTTCTTCTGCTTCCTTTGTATTTAATTTGCTCTCCTTTTTCTAGTTTCCTGAGGTGGAAGCTTAGCTGATTGATTTTAGATTTTTCTTCCTTTCTAATGTTTTCATTCAGTGCTATAAATTTCCCTCTAAGCACTGCTTTTGATGCATCCCAGAAATTTTTATAAGTTGTGTTTTCATTCTCATTGAGTTTAAATTTTTTTTTTATTTCTTAGCATTTCTTCTTTGATCTATTTGGGTTTTTTTTAAGGATTTATTTATTTATTTAAGAGAGAGAGAGGGTGCACTTGCAGCGGGGAGGGGCAGGGGGAGAGGAAGGGAGAGAATCTCAAGCAGACTCTACACTGAGTGCAGAGCCTAATAAGGAGCTTGACCTCACAACCCTAAAATCATGACCTGAGCCAAAACCAAGAATCGGACACTCAACAAAGTCATCCAGGTGCCCCTGATCCATGTGTTATTTAATCTCCAACTCATTCAGAGTGTTCCAGCTACCTTTCTGTTATTGATTTCTGGTTTAATTCCACTGTGGTCTGAGGGCAAACATTGTACGAGTCTGGTCTTTTAAAGTTAAGGTGTGTTTTAGAGCCAGAATGTGGTCTATCTTGGTGAATATCCTACATGAGCTTGAGAGGAATGTGTATTCTGCTGTTATTGGATGGCATAGTCCATGGATGTCTACGACTGATGGTGGTGTTGAGTTCAACTACATCCGTACTGATTGCCCACTGATTCTGTCCATTTCTGGCAGAGGAGTGTTGAAATCTCTAACTATGGTAGTGAATTCATCTATTTCTCCTTACAATGCTGGTTTTTAGAAAATTATTCCTTTTCATGCCATAAAGTCTGCCTCCATCACTAACTCTCCTTGGTCCTTGTCTACCTCTGGCTACACAGGTTAAGTATATTTGGGGCTCTACCCAGTACAATGTTGCCAAACTTGTTGCCCATTACTATGTCCAGACACCTTCTATGTACTTTACCCACATAGACTCATTTAATCCTCACCACTATTAATTTTTACTCCCATTACATAGTTGAGGAAATTGCAGTACAGAGAGGTGACTTTTTCAAGGTTGTGCATCAGTATGTAGTGGGCACCAGGATCTGAATCAAGACCATCTGGCTTAACTTGAGTGGAGGCTGAGAACTGCCTCCCATCTGGAGCGAATTAACAAATACCAGATAGTGATTCGTTTTTTCAACAATTCCTATAAGCCAAGGTGGAGTTCTAAAACAGACAAAAATTCCTACCCTCATGGAGTTTACATTCTAGTGGGAAAACAAGAACAATAAACAGCCATGAAAGCAAATTCTCTGGTACATGAGATAGTGATAAACCACGGCTTCTGTATTTGGGACAGAGATATACCAGAGAAATGGAGGGAGAAACAGTGAGGGGGGAAGAGATTATTGCAGTTTTATTTATTTTGGGGGTTTTTTAAAAGATTTTATTTACTTTTGCAAGAGAGAGAACGAGCATGAACAGAGGGAGAAGAAGATTCCCCACTGAGCAGGGAGCCCGATGTGGGGATTGATCCCAGGACCCGGGATCATGACCTGAGCCACCCAGGTGCCCCTCTAAGGGCAAGACTTTTGTCTTGTATCCCAGAGCTTAGTGTCAATGTGTAGTTGATGCTCAAAAAAATACCGAATGGGTAAATAAATGAATGCAGACAGATGTGGTCTTTGCCCTCATGAGGCTTACACTCTCAGGGAAAAGACCAACAGCTAACATGCAAAAATATGTCATTACAATCCGAGATGTGCAGTCTAAAGAAAATGGGAGAAATGTTGTGATAAATAATTGGGGAGGACATTCTACTTGAGTTAAGGGGGTCTGAGAGGGATTTCCTGAGTAAGTGAAGTGGTAATATTTGAGCTGGGACCTGAAGTAAGGGAAGGAGCCAGCAATCAGTGGGGAGGGACACAGCAGCCAGAGAGGACAGCCTGTACAAAAGCAGGAGCTTGTGTGTTTGAGGAACAGTCAGGCCAGGGTGGCTGGAATGGAGTGGGGAGGAAAGAGGAGCCAGATACAGCTGGAGAGGCCGGCAGGATGGGGAGGGCGTACAAGACACTATGGCAATTTGGGTTAAGCCCTAAGAACAGTAAGAAGCTATTGGGGCCTTAAACAGAATAAAATTACTTTTTTTTTTAAAGTCTTCAGATGAGCCAAGTGGATAACAGACTGTAGAAATAGAGACAGACCCACAGATCGATGGTTCTAACTAGTGGAGAGTGACACCGGATAGAGCCTAGGATTTCAAGGTCTATCAAAGACCTCCCCGTGCCCTGCCTCCGCTGCAGGCTGGCTACTCACTGAGGGGAGCACAAGTGAGATTGGCCTGCACCTGGAGGAGGCAGGGCAGAAGGCTTCTAGGCTCTTGGTCATCTCTCTTGTGAGCCCTGATGAGTCGGAGAAGGGGCCACAGAGACAGAGAATTTGAGCGAGAATCACTGGAAGTAAGTCAGAAGCAAGAAAAGGTTGATGGGGAAGAAACAGATAGATACAGGAAGAGACAGGAAGGACTACCCAGAACAAGAAACTCAAGGAGAGAAATCCAGTGAATAGAAGAAACAACCAAAGGTGATGCTGTTTGCAGAGGACTCCTGTGAGAGCTTTGTGACAAGAGTTTACCATTGATCCCATGTTCCTCTATGTGGACACTGAGGCTCAGAAATTATGTGGCCCTTGTCCACTTTCCCGCAAAACTAGTAAATGATAGGCCCAGGATTCAAATCTAGACCTGACCAACTCCACACCCACTCTTGCTCTTTTTGCTGGAGAAGACTACAGGGCAGACACCGTCATGGGAGGAGAAGGAGAACATGAGCAACAGGTGGACAGATGAACACTGCTTCACTTGGAAAAGATCAAAGACTTCCAGAAGCCTTGAGTGGCCTGGAGTGACCTGCCTAAATCTAGGGGAAAAGGAGACAGCACCGCAGACAGGGCCAGGTAGTAAGGAAATTCAATTACTTTCAACTCATGGAATATTTATGACACCTACCCTGGGCCAGTCCCATATTGGGTGCTGGTGTCATGGAGATGCACCATACGTGACCCACTCTTGCCCAGAGGGGCAAGTGGACATGTAAACAAATAAGGGACTGTGTCCTAAAGGCCATAACACCAATTCAGAGAAAACACAAAGGCAGCAAAGGTTGACTCAGCCTAGGGAGCTGGAAAACAATACCAAAGAAATGATATCTGAACCTGGAATTTCCCAGGAAGGCAAGGCCAGAAGAGCATTTCAGGCAGAAGAAGAAACGTGAATAAAGATACAAGACATGGAATTGCTCAGAGAGGTGGCTATCAGGTGCTGTTGGATCATGGGCTACGCACAGTCTTATAGCAGGAGATAAAAACAGTGTGGGACTCAGAGTGCAGAGGCTATTGAATACAAGGCGTGAAAAGTAGACTTGAACCCCCTCAATCAGTAGTTCTCCAACCGTGTCTTTGGGGAAACCAAGGGACTCCTCAAGTTAAGCTGAGGGGTTCTGCCATGGAATTCAAACTATAGCCATCTCCTTCTAACTTGCAAGAAGGTAACTTAATTACGTTGAAGAGAATTTTCTTTGTTTAAAGGTGGTGCTTTTCCTCCATATACTTTTCTAAAGATTTTAGCATATGGCAGTTGTGCTAGAGATTAACAGAGTCAGCATAGAATCACTGTTTCATTTTGTTTTGTTTTGTTTACAGTCTTAACTTTAGCATGTCAGTAGTTCATTATGTTCTTAAAAGAACTGTGGCTTCTGGATCTAAGTATTGGGGAATCACAGAAGGACTTTCAGCAAGGAAAAGAAAATCTGATCTTTCTGTTTAAAAAAAAAGAAATCATTCTGGAGGTGTCTGGCTGGCTTCATCGGTAGAACATGAGATTCTTGACCTCAAGGTTGTAAGTTCCAGCCCCATGTTGGGTGTAGAGCTTACTTAAATATAAAATATTTTTGTTGGTGGGAATGCAAGCTGGTGCAGCCACTCTGGAAAACAGCATGGAGGTTCCTCAATATGTTGAAAATAGAACTGCCCTATGACCCAGCAATTGCACTATTGGGTATTTACCCTAAAGATACAAACGTAGTGATCCAAAGGGGCACATGCACCTGAATGTTTATAGCAGCAATGTCCACAATAGCCAAACTATGGAAAGAACCTAGATGTCCATCAACAGATGAATGGATCAAGAAGATGTGGTATATATACACAATGGAATACTATGCAGCCATCAAAAGAAATGAAATCTTGCCATTTGCGACAACATGGATGGAACTAGAGCGTATCATGCTTAGCGAAATAAGTCAAGCAGAGAAAGACAACTATCATATGATCTCCCTGATATGAGGAAGTGGTGATGCAACATGGGGGCTTAAGTGGGTAGGAGAAGAATCAATGAAACAAGATGGGATTGGGAGGGAGACAAGCCATAAGTGACTCTTAATCTCACAAAACAAACTGAGGGTTGCTGGGGGGAGGGGGGTTGGGAGAAGGGGGGTGGGGTTATGGACATTGGGGAGGGTATGTGCTTTGGTGAGTGCTGTGAAGTGTGTAAACCTGGTGATTCACAGACCTGTACCCCTGGGGATAAAAATATGTTTATAGGGCGCCTGGGTGGCTCAGTGGTTTAAGCCGCTGCCTTCGGCTCAGGTCACGATCTCAGGGTCCTGGGATCAAGTCCCATATCGGGCTCTCTGCTCAGCAAGGAGCCTGCTTCCGTCTCTCTCTCTCTGCCTGCCTCTCTCTCCATCTACTTGTCATCTCTCTCTGTCAAATAAATAAATAAAATCTTAAAAAAAAAAATATGTTTATAAAAAAATAAAAAATTTAAAAATAAAATAAAAATAAAAAATAAAATATTTTTAAAAAATCATTCTGGAGGCCTGAGGAAGAAGGAAAGTGGAAGGAAATGGGGGGAGAGGGTTTCAGTTAGGAAGAAGGCTGCTGACACAGTTGATGTCCTGGACTGTAAAGGGGGGCTATTGGGATGAATGGGGGGACTAAGTCCAGTCTCCAAGAGGCAGACCTACTAGATGATTCTCCAGGATTTCCAGCCAGGCTGTCCAGGGAATTCAGAGGAAACAATCTGGTAGAGAAGCTAATGTCAATAGCTCAAAGTCACCTAGAGAGTCTTCAACAGAAGTAGATCTATGTGTCACAGTGAAAACAGAACGTAAGCAAAACTGGGTATTTTGTGCATGTGTGTGTATGTGCCCATGCACATGGGTACTCACATAAGTGTGGGACCAAGTCTTTGCTCCATCATGGGACATCTACTTTCTCTAATAATAAAAACAGGTATAAACATTTTTTGAGCACATAGTATGAGCCAGACCCTAGTCTGGGTGTTTTACATATGATATTTCCCATCTAATCTTCACAATAACCTAATAACATTTATCAAATGCTTTCATGTGCCAAGCATTGTGCTAAATGCTTCAAATGAACAATAGCTCACTTGATTTTCATAAGAGCCTCAAAACAAATACTATTATTTCCTTCATTTTAAGGATAAGAAAATGGAGACACAGAGAGGCCAAGTGACTTACCCAAAATCAAATGGCTGGAAAAGGGCAGAGTCAAGACTCAATGTCAGTTCTGCCAGAATCCAACCACCTGCAGCTTTCATCAGAGCACTTTGCTTTCTTCTCTTCCTCAGAGAAAAGGCCTTGAGCTGGCAGGCTTTGGGTCAGTAAAATCTAGAGAAAGTTACTCTTCCTTATCCTTCAAAGTTCTGGCTCAGTGTTTGTCTAAGCCAGTTTCCTAGGCCACCTGCATCAGGATATTCTTGAAACCTGGTAGGAATTGCAGATTCCTGAACCTGTGCCCCAAATTCTAATTCAGTAGGCTCGAGATGGGACCTCAGGTAAATTTTATGCATACTGAGGATTTTGAGTGGGACAGTCTCCACAGCACCTCCTGCAAGAACCCCCACTCCACCATGGCTCCTTCCAGAGCACCTTTCTCCTCTGGACTCCAACAGTGTCCTCTGTCCTATTCTATCAACTAGGATTTTAGCTATTTATGTTCATGTCTTACAGCCAATAAAAATATGATTTAGTGTTTTTACTGTGTTATATCTGCTTATAAAGCACTTCCACTCTCCCACTAAATCCCTTCTACAATGTAAGCATTTTGAGAGGGGGCCTTCCTCCTTGTGATACCTCCTTTATATCTGAGCACACTTAGCATTTTACAATGTGCTCTTCTATCCACAACGTTATCCTACTGTTTCATCCAATCTTCACCACAGTCTTGAAGGACATATATTGTCCCCCAGTGTACCCATCAGAAAAAAGCCTGGCCTGGGAGCTTGGGACACCTGCCCAAGGTGGCCAAGCTAGGAAGCAGAAGGACTAGGAGTTGAACCTAAATATTCTAGCTCCAAGCCCAGTGCTCTTGCCTCCACATCAAGTTAAGTCTACTCTATTCAGTGGTAGGGAAGTAAAGTTTGCTTCCCTATGCTGTTACAGGATAGCAGAGAATAAATGAGGTGATGTCTTAAAAGTTCTGGCACAGCGAGCACTCCATAAACGATGGGGAGAAGAAAAAACTGAAGTCAGGGAAGGGTAAATGACTTTCCCCAAATCAAACACCAAGTCGCAGACTGTAGGCACAGCTCCAGGCCGGTCTCGGATGCTCCTACTTTGCAGAACTACTTGGCCAGCCCTGAGTCTCCACGACTCCCTCGACTCCCTCGGGTACTTCCAACACCCCCATCTCACTCCACCACCCCCGCAGTCTTCCGAAGCGCCACCGCGCGGGCAGCGAAGGTAGAGCACGAGCTTTTAAAAAGAGCAAGGGGCGTGGCCACACGGCGGGGCGGGGCGGAAGGCGGGGCGCAGGCGCGCGGGCGCGGGCCGATGACGTAGACGCGCTGTCGGGCTCTGAGCTGTCTGCGGGAAGCATGTGGGGCTGCGGCGCGCGGGTGGGGGCGCGAGCCGGGTCGCGGATGCCGCACGAGCTGTTCCTCGCTTGGCACCGCGGCTGGTCTGCCGCAGCCCCCTACTCCGCAACTGCCGAGCCCTCCCGGGTCCGGGCGCTGATCTATGGGCATCACGGGGACCCAGCCAAGGTCGTCGAGTAAGACACGGCGCCGAAACGGGGCCAGGGGCCAGGGGTTACTGGAGGGGGTTAAGACGCGCTGTGAAGAAGGGGGTCTTGACCAAGGAGGGAGCGGGTGGAGCAAGAAGGCAGAGAATAACAGGACCCAAACTGAGCCCAGGGCGCTTTGGGTAGCTCAGAAAGTCGGTACTTCCAGGTGGTTGAAGGCCAGAGAGGCACAATTATGACGGTAATCGCCGCTAACTTTTTTTATTTTTTTGTGAAGTAGAAGTGACATGCAATGTTAGATTAGATTTAGGTGTACAACATGATGACTCGATATTTGTACGTATTGCGAAATGATTGCCACTGTAAGTGCAGTTAGTATCTGTCACCATACACAGCTACAGAATCCTTTTTTCTCCTGATGAGAACTTTCAAGATTTACTCTTAGAAACTCTCAAACATGCAGTACAGTATTACTAACTGTAATTGCCAAGCTGTACGTTAGGTCCCATGATTTTCTTATTTTATGACAGGAAGTTTACCGTTTGACTCCCTTCACCCATTTGGTTCCTACATAACACACACACACACACACACACCACCCCACCCCCACCCCCACCCCCAGCACTAGTCTGTTCTTTGTATCTGTGAGGTTGATTTTTGTTTTAGATTACGCTTGGAAGTGAGATCATTATTGGTCTTTCTCTGACTTTATTTAATGCAGCATAATGCCCTCAGCATCCATCCATGTTGTTTCAAGTGGCACGATTTCATTCTTTTTTATGGTTGAATAATACTCCATTATTTTATATATCTAAAAGGTAACATTGTTATGGACATTATTCCACTACTATACATATATATACACACACAGATAAGTATACACACACACACACATAAATATGCCATTATACCTGTTTATACCACATTTTCTTGATCCATTTATCCCTCAATGACTTTTACTGGCTAGGTATTATATATAAGGCACATAATGGATGTATCCAAATGGATGCTCTCATTTAATTGTCCCTTTTGGGGAAGGTACTTGATTTAGCCCCGTTTCGTCAGGAAACTGAGGTGTAAGGTAAAATCACTTGCCCAAGGTCACACAGCCAATTAGTGGCAGAGTTGAAATTTAAACCCAGGTCTTACTGATTTGCTTGAGTTCCTAGGCAGTATTATTATTATTACTATTATTATTTTATTATTATTATTTTGGAGAATATTTTCTGAGTGCTTTTATGTCCACTTGAATCTTCGCTTCCCAGAAAGTAGGTGGGAGACCATTGTTTTCAGTTTGCAGAAGACAAGAAGGGACTTGTCCCAAGTGATATAGCTAATAAGTATTGAAATAGGGACAGGAACCCATAGCATCTACTCCTATCTCATGTGATTTCCTGTCTGTCACACTATATATGTGACTTTAGCCAGTCAAAGAGTTCCTCTTTTGGAGCCTTACAGACCTAAGGTCAAAGACAGACTCCACGTCTTCGTAGCTGTTTGATCTTACATAAGTCACTCAGCCCTCTAAGCCCTCATTAATTTTATGAATATGTTCTCCTAACATTCTGTTGTATCTTCATCTGTGATTTTTGCATGTGGTTGATAAAGAACAGCATGTAATTGTCAGCCATTATAAATCTGCACAGAAGTGACTCTAACCATTCAGAAGTGCTAGTGGGGTCACTGTAATGGAGCTAAGGCAGAAGCACTGGTCTGGGAATCAAACCTGGAGACCAGTTTAAACTCGTCCTAGCTCTGTATGTTTGGCAAGTTACTGAAGTTCTCTGAGCCTGTTAACCTCATCTTTAAGCATGGACACAATACAGGTACAGCTAATAGTGCTGACTAGCCGAGATCAAGCTAATGCTCTACGCCAGAAAGCGCCGACGTACTCTCCTGTTTACCACTCTCTGATTCCTAACACATGGTTTGATTGTTTTCCAAAGGACAGGCAAACATGGAATTATTTTTATGGCTGAAATACAGGCCAGAGGGCTCTCTTCAGCAACACATATGCTAAAAGTAGAACGATACAGAGATTAGCATGGTCCCTGTTCAGAGATGACATGCAAATTCATGAGGCATTCCATATTTTTTCTTTAAAAAAAAAAATCAAGCCAGGTGTTTTGACAGCTGGAGGAGATAAGCCTCAGTTAAATTCAGGGTCATGCACTCACCCCAGCCACATCCACCATGAGAAAATATTGAGAAGACACATCAGTCAGTAACCGTCAACCTGCATGTTAATCGTAGGTAATGATCACTGTGTCGGGAAGAGCTGTCCCTGAGGACTGTGCTGTAATGAATTGGTAAAGCTCTGATGAACATGGTTTTCCAGGAGTGCACCCCAAAAGGGTATGATATGGTGCCTCCCTCCCAGGCTTCTAGTTTCTGTGACTGGTACAAGAACCACCACAAAACAAGTGCTCCAAAAAGGTTAATTGTGAATCTAATTTCTGTAAGAAGTGTATGTTTGTCTTTTTTTAATTGAGTTCTGTGGTGATGAGGATGGGACCCTTTGGAAAGGCCTAGGAAGGTTAACCAGCTGAGTCCAGTTGCCTTCTGATTCATTCCCTCTTGGAGTTCTGGAACAGGCTGGTCTGGCAGCAGATGCTATTTAGGGAAAAAAGAGAGCTCTCTTGTCTCTTTCTGTGGAACCCTAGTAATTTCCCAGAAGTTCAGACATGATACTTTCATGCCCCATTCCTCAACCTTGACTTCACACCATGGTCACCTGTGGCATTTTTACTCCATATTCCCAGATGCCTCCCCCGAGGTTATTTAGTAGGTCTAGGATGGCCCTGACTATCTGTGTTTTTTTAAAACTCCCCAAGTGATTCTGATGCCCTGAACAGGGTTGAGAACCATTGCCCTTGTGGATACAGACCGTTAGGCAGGCAGTAATTCTTCCTCTGCCCCAGAAGAGTGGCTTTCCCTTCTGACCCAGATTCACGCAACTCCACTTTTTCGTGTATGGCCTGAGGCCAGAGGCTGGTATTCTCTTCTTTGTAGTCATGTCTTTGGAGGTTTAGGGTAACCACTCTGTCACAGAAAGAATCAGGTGTCCTTTAAATACGCCAGTGACTGGGGCTGTGGGTCAGGTTACACCAGGCAGGGTCATGGGAGCACTCAGGGTCTGAGCAGAGTGTTCCCCATACTAGCATTGTTTGTGGAGCTTGCACTGTGAACAGCAGGGAGGGAACAAGGAACAGTCTGCTTGGGGCTGAGGGATGGTCTGCTTGGGTCAGAACTCCTCAGAATGAGACTTTAAGGGATCTCTGAATGTCCTTCTCTTCATTTCTGTTGGCCCCCAAACATTCCAGCTGGTCTCTCTACTAAGACTTGTTCCCCCATTCCCTAGAGCTTTTTTCTCTTCCCCCCAAAATGAACTCCCCAACTAAGCACTTGGACCTTTTCATTTAAAGGTTTTAACTACTGATCTAAATGAAGTAGGACTGCAGGAGAAAATGATAAACTTGGGAGAATCACAAACTAGAAATTTCAGAGGTCCCCATGCCCATACCCCTTGCGCAGAGTTCTGGATTCTCTATCAGATAGTCCTGGAAACTCCAATATCCTCTTTCCTTTTGTTCCTGAATGTACCCTTTCAGAACTTTGCCATTCTCTGGGTCTCGTGGTAAACACTGGTTTTCATTTACTGTGCCTCTATTACATGTGGCAAGCATTGGGCTAAGTTCTCCACAAATATTATGGAATTTTAAAAATCACAAGATTTCAGTTTGGTCATTATTATCCCTATTTTACTGATAAGGGAACTGAGGCTTAAGAAGCTTGAAAGTCACTTGCCCAAGATCATACAACTAGGATGTACCTTCTTTAATAAAAGTCCTTGATAAAGACCTGAAGATCAGGTCATCTGATCTTCAATCATCTGAAATGTTTTTTTGAGAATGAGATGGCAAATAAAATGGGGAAGAAGATAGGTCAGAAGAGGAGGTGAAATTATAAGCCATTCAGGTGACCCAAAGTCTTTATCCTTCATAGGAAGGGCAGCCCCACCCTGGGGAAGATGGTAGGAATGTTATTCTCTGTCTGATCCCTTTTCAAGATCCTGAAACTTTCATAGAATAGCATCCTGGTCATCATGGCTTTCTCACCTACCTGCCACAAGCACAAAATGAAATGAAGCTGTGAAACCCTTGGATAAACCCATTCTGTCTTAGCCAAATGGAATTTGGGGGTGCAGGTAGTGAGGACCCAGGCTGTATGGGTTGGGAGCCCTCACTGTAGGACACTGTTTACTCTTAGGGAACTTCTTTTTACAATTGATATCAACCAAAACTCTAAGCTAGTGACTACGGTTTTGTGTTTGCTTTTTTTGTTGTTGTTTGTGTTGTTTTAATTTTTATTTTTAAGGAAATGATGGGTTGTTTTTTTTTTTTAAGATTTTATTGATTTCACACAGAGAGTGTGTGAGCACACAAGCAGAGGGAGCGGCAAAGGGAAAGGAATAAATAGACTCCCCACCGAGCAGGGAGCCTGATGCAGGGCTCGATCCCAGGACCCTGTATGACCTGAGCCGAAGGCAGACAGTTAACCAACTGAGCCATCCAGGCACCCTGGTGACTTGGTTTTTAAACCAGAATTACAATACTGGGGAGAAAAAAAAAACGGGATTTTGGTTTGGCGCTGTGTTGAGAACTGGGATTTTGTTTGTCTCCTGGAGCCCTACATTGTTGTCATTAATTGAAGGAGGAGGGAACAGAACTCATTGGTTAGTAAGTTAGCCAGGAGTTATTCTTCGAGGGCCTACGATGTGCAAGGCAGGACTGGGGGTGCAGAGGTGAATAATCTGTGGTCTTTGCCCTTAAGGAACTCACACCTGAGTCCAGGAAATGGGTGACCACCGCCCAGTGGGACAAGTGCCATATTTGTTAGATTTGTTAGACTGCTGTGGACTCCCAGAAGAGGAGTATCTAAACCCCTCAGAGTAGTCAGAATGCTTTCTCTGAAGGCATGAGGGTTAGGTTGAGTCCCCCAGAAGATCAGGTGGGCAGTATATGAGGAAAAGTATAGAAATGTTCCAAGCAGAGGCCCCGATATGTGTAAAAGCCCAGAGGGATGAGAAAACCAGTATGTCTGGTTAACAAATATTTAGCGAGTGCCTCCCATGCACTCAGTATGTGTTCCTTGAGGGAGGAGTCAGCTTCTTCAGGCTCCGGGGGGCCAGCTTGAGATCACAGGACTCAGACTCAAGCTGGACTCCACATCCTGTATACTTGCATATTACCTTCCCTCTGGACTTCACACTAGGCTCTTCACTTGAGGGCCAAAACCCTGAGGGTGATACTCTGAGGTATCATAGAGCAGACAGGAGTTTCCCCTATGTCTGAAGTATGGGAGGAGAGCCGCCCCCACCCCCGCCCCACCAGAGCAACCCCAAGTTATTATGCTTGTCTGGGCCTCCTAGCTCCTAGCCCCGTTCTCTGGTGTGGCTCCAGGCCCTTCCCACTCTCCAGAGAGGGTAAGGGAAAGCAAAGGTGCCGAGAGGTTACTCTATGGGTCAGGATTTGTCACTGGGCACCCACCTGCAAGGGCACTGGCATGGGTCCACTCTGCCACTCATTGTGGGAGTGAGGAAATCACTCCAGTCTATAGTCTTTTCATTTACTCTTTGAGAAAATGAAGGAGTTGACCAAGGTCAGCAGTGGTAAAGATGGGCACACATGCTGTCACTCCCCATCCCATCTTCTGTGCCAATGAAACTGTCAAGCTCCGTTTTCTATATAACTCAAAACCTGTATTCCTCTTTACCCCATTCTCCCCAAGCGACACTTTCTCCTGCCGAGACACGGTGAGGCCTTGACATCCTTCTCTACATAATCCTGCAGCCATGGGAATGGATAGGAGACTGAATGCTCTTTGGTCCAGCTGTTGTCTGGCTCTGACAGCTGTGAAACTAAGTAGACATTGGACTGCCTGCTCGCCAGTGATGGTTCTAGCAAGTTCCAAGTAGCAGTGCTGCAACTAGAAATCAGGGGTCCTGGGTACAAAATTTCACTAGGGGCCCCTTTTGCTCCTGGTTGGTATCGTAATTAGCAGCCCGCCAGGTGGAGATGCATGGTTGTCTTTGTACCCATCAAAGAGACAAAAGCAGCTGCAGACAGGGACTTAGTCCCCCTGCTGTGGCCCAGTCTTGTTCTTTGGATCAACAAGGTTAGGTCTCAGCAAACGAAGCAGCAGACTCTGCAGCTCCCTTCAGGCAAGTTTCCTGCTGTCAGCAGCTTCAGATATTATAGGGCTTACAAGCTTACTGGTAATCTTAATTGAGAGAAAGTAGAGGATTGAAAAGGTAGAGAGAGGGTTTTTTTGCCAACCCTGTGTAGAAACTTCCAGAAGTTCCTCTAAGTCTCTAATTCCTTTCCACTCAAAATGGTTATATTGACGTGCCAGCAGTCCTGAAAGAGGAGAGGGCAAGATCACTTTGAGGCAGGGGAGGCAAGTGGGGGTGCCTAGCACACCAGAAGAGGCACTGGGAGGCAAGGGGGGTTGCCTAGCACACCATGAGACATGGAGTGTTTGAGCTTGGCTTGGGGAAAGGAACTTTTCCAGAGCGCCCAGCACTCCTTTAGAACCCCACCTACTAATGTGGCCAACCACCCCTGCTGAGCTGTTAGAAAGCTGCGAGCCAAAGAGCTTCATTCTTTCACAATTCCCAGTGTGCCCTGCTTATTAATTATTAATCATATCTCCGGACAACGGATCCAGCACAGCAAGCATTTCACCAAACCACAGAAGGCAGGTTGTTCATGACCATGGGGATTGCAGACAGACTGGAGAGAGCCACGTAAGATGGAGGTTACCTTCACCCAGCGCCCTATGGTGGATGTACATTCTTGGCTATCTTTAATGAGCAGGATGAGAAGTCTCTGTGGCCCATGTACAGTCTCTCCCTGCCTCTTCTTCCTGCACAAAATGAAACTGATCAGTTTGAGATGATTGAGTGGAAGATGCAAGATAAGTACAAATGGTGGCTAATTAAATGCAGAAGGCGGGAAAGAGATCTTCGCAGAGCTGGCCAGTGCCTGCCTTACACAGCAAATAGAATTGAGCCAGTCCCCAGAGTACTGGCCTCTTTTTCCCCCATCTCAAAAGGCTCTTTCTTCTGCCCCCTTTTGTCTCCCTTGTAGTTCATATGGCATCACAGGTGTACAGCCTTGGCCTCAAAGGAGCCATTGTGATCTTATCCAGTCTGGGATCTGTTGAGTGAAGACAGTGGCATCCCTCCGAGTTGCCTGGCGCCATTACACACACAGGGGAAGGCCGTGAACCGTCCCGGGGAAGTGACTTGAGATCTAGCCAGACTATGTTTGGTGTTTGGGTGCCTCATTTGCACTCCAGAACAGAGCCACCGGTTCCTTTGGTGAGTTTAAAAAAAAAAAAAAAAAAAAAAAAAAAAAAAAAAAAACAAGGAAGAAATTGCTATCATTACACCAGAGGTCCAACTCCTGGAATTCAGACTTGGCCCCCGTTTTCCTTCCTGTCTCGGCAGAATGGTATCCTTGACGACGCCGTTAGAACTATGTGCGGGAACAGCCGTGTCTGTGGTGTTAATGGCATTCCACGGGGCAGGCTGGGGCTGGTCTCCCTGGTGAGATGCAGCTGGACCAACACACCTCCCGCCAGGCAAGCAGCATGTGTTAGGGCTGCCCCTGCCCTTGCCCACCTGTGTTTGCAGCTTCAGCTTTCTGTCTCCTAGACCCCCATCCCTGCCCTTTCACCTTCCCTCCCACCGCTGTGAATTTCAGCCAGCACAGAGCAGCGAGGCTACCCAAAGGACAAAGAGGAGAACTGGGAGCAGGTCGTAGCCCAGTGTGGCACTTCTCAAACTGCTGTCTGGGGCAGGCGTGTGTTCGCTGTGCCCCGAATACAGTGTTCCCAGCTGAGTTAACTCTGGAAGCTCTGGATTACACAGAGTCACGTGGGCTTTTTCCCTGGGTGCCTTCTCGCAGCCTTTGTGACTCCAATGCACAGTCTGAATCTTAAAGAGGGCGATCAGTAGGCCGCATTTCTCAAACGTATTTTACTCCGGACAAATACCTAATATTATCTCTCGGGATGGGAATGGCACAAAAATGGTGTAAAGGAGGCCAGCTTACTGTCCAGCAGTCTGAGCTTCAGAGTCAAGCTTAAGATCAAGTTTTGCCACTTCACAGTCTTATGTTAGGCAAACTACTTCTCTGAGCTTCAGTTTCCTATCTGTAAATTGGGCTGATAACACCCTCCTGATAGGTGTTTTGAGGACTAAAAAGCATCACGCTTGTAAAACGTTAAGCGCGATGTCTGGAGCTCAGTAAACTGTCAACATTCGTTGTTGAATCGTTCAGCCAGATCATGCAAAGGAAGGTGATCTGCCAGCCCGGACTCCAGCTACACACAGCTGACTCACAGCTCTGTATGTCTAGCCTGGAGCGCCCTCTGCACCATACAGTACTGCAGGGTGCCTGCTTCAAGCTCCAAATATAACACCTTCCTCCCCATTCCAAACCACTGTTCCTTCCTCCCTGTGTCAACATCCAGTTGCCCACACCAGAAGCCTGGGAGCCATCAAAGACTTCGCCTCCCCCCACAGAGAGTTGGTCACTGAGTGACATCAATGGCATTTCTTGTTCAAGAGATTCCAGGTTATAAAAACCCCTTCCTTCCCATGGCTCCTGTCCAGACTGTACCTACTGCCTGGCCAGTTACCAAGTCAGATTCTCATTCTCTCTAGCAAGAAAGCATGCTTCCTCCCTCAGTCCACCCAATAAATTGCTTCTCCTTCCGGGCCCAACTAAGGTACCATTCTTCCAAAGCCCAGTTGCTAATTCTGCATTTTCTCCCTGAAGCCGCTTAAACCCTGGCCTTCAGATAGCACCCTCAGGCCTGCCTGTAAGGGTTCCTCTCACGGTGACCATGTCAAGCCGCTGGGCAGATTTTTTTGTTTTATCTTTAAACCTCTTGGCACAGTACCTGACATTGAGTAGGACTGGCAGTAAATATTCGTTGAGTTAAATTTACTTGAGTTTTTACCAAAAGGTACTGTCTTCCTTTCAGTGATTCAGTGATTGTTTTCAAAGGGATAGAAAGCTAATTGTTCCAAAGGATTCCTTGACTATTTTGCCACCAATAACACCCACCATCTCGTTAGCATCTACTGTGTATCAGGTCCTCTAGCAAATGCTTTATTTACATTAACTTAATTCTGTCAGCTGGGTTCTAGTGGTCTCCCCATTTCACAAATGAGTATTTTGAGGTTTATCTATTTGGTAAATGGCCAAGACAGGATTCAAACCCATGCTTCTCCCTTCATCTGTGATCTGAGATCCACAATATTCCCATCTTGACCATGGTCATCTAGATTTTTAAAGTGTGATTTACTGCAAACCTGATCTGCACTTGCCTGTGAGGAAAAGAGCCATGGGTTTTACTTAGAACAAACTCTCTTAAAGACAATCTCCATTTTTATTTGTACCCATACTTCAGAGTTCTTTTCCTAAACAGCCGAGAACCAGGAAGAGCCAAGAAGAAGCCTCAATAGTAAATCCCTATGGCTCAAGCCTCTCCCCTGATTCCCTAAAACTGGCTGGCACTTTTATGCCACTTTCTCTCAGGGAGAAGAATTGGGTAATTTCATTAGGAAGCATTCTTGAGCACTTCTTTGTCCCAGACACTGTGCTAAACACTGAGTTAAGACTAAGAGTTCTCTGCCTTCAGGGAGCTCATAGCCCAGTGGGGAGACAATACACGTGCACATACTGACTATAAAACTAGGGGGTAGGTAAAAAGAGACCTGAACTGAGTCCGGAAGACCCAGATCCAAATCCAAATTGGAATCTGCAACTCCAAAATCTAGAAAGTTCTACAGACTGACAGTTCTGCTTTGATTTCTTTCGTTTCACATCTCATTTGGAGGGAAAGCCTGATCTATAGTGAAGTTTTTGTATGGTCATTATTCATCCCACTTAGTGTGAATATTCATACATTGTGCTGCCGAAACAATGTGTCTGATCACAGAGTGCTGCCCGAACCCCCACAGGAAGTTGTAGATATTATGTGGTTCTGAACTTTGTTGTACCTCTCACCTTCAGAATTTTGGGAAAGGAATGTGAACTAAGGCCTGTTGTGATCAACTGAAAGAAACATGAAAAAAGACTCCATAAACTAAACAACAAAAAACTCAACATAAGTTGGTCTTAAATAGTATAGTCACCCCTTCTGAGTAACGAGAGCACTAAAGATGGAGCAAGTAATTTTTTTCAGAACCAAGAGGGTCAGAAGATGTCTTAAAAGGTGAATTGGATTTCTCACTTCGTGGAGAAGCCGTGGAAAAGAAATTCTAGGCTGAGGGAACAGCATGTAGAAAATGTGCAGAAAGAAAAGTCTTTAAGTAGCTTGAGCACATGGACTGTGTAGGCCTGTAGAAAAATTGATTCTTTGTCAAAATGTCAGAGAAAAGCAGTACAGATAATAGAAAGGGGCAGCTAGTCTACAATCCATTTGATCTAGGCAAGATTTTTCTTTAAAATGCAGACTTACACATGCGTTCACAAAGTGACCTCGCTGTCGGGCTGATGGCTCCCTGCCCCACCTGTGGGGAGACTGGGGGGCTGCTAACCCCTCCCCAGCTCCCCAGGCAGGTCCAGCGAGGATCACGCCCGCACACCACTCCAGGCTGGTGCTCAGCTTGCCACCCTCTGCTTAGTCCGCTTAGCCCCTTGCCAGCTGGCTTCTCTGGGATCAAACTGGCAGGTTCAAATCAGACCAGCCACTTACTACTCCTGGTGGCCTTCAACAAGTTATTTACCTCTTTTGTGCTTTTGTTGCTCAGCCATAAAATCAGAACAATGGCAGAAAGCTGGCATGGAAGGCACTTCAGCAGAGTGCCTCAGTGGTAAGCACTCAAACAGTAGTTATTATGGTTATTGGTATTACAAGGAATCCCTTCCTCCAGCTGTGTGTAAATACATGTATTCCTTAATAGCTACCTAAACAAGAAGGGCCCTTTCTTTATTCTGTCTGTCTTGGTCATATCTCCTTCCAAGTTAACTTTCTGTACAGAGTGTCTCTATTTCAGTTTTTCACAGCTGTTTCTCAGGCGTGGTGAGGCATGGCCTCCCTTACTTTGGTCATGATCAGGACAGGAATTCCCAGACTGGGGCTCTGAGGGCCCCAGAGATTCTTGGAGGCAGTCAGGGGAACGCCCAGACTAACTTCAGGATGCTCATGCAGGGCACGGTAAATCAGAGTGCCGACTAGGAAAGCAGGGAAGCCCTGCCACTGACCAGTTAGTGATCTTACCCTGTGCCAGTTTCATAATCTTGAGGAGCCTCTGTTTCCTACTTGACAGAATGGCAATATCAGTACTCTCCTCACAAGAGAGTTACAGCTTAGATCAGAGCATGTATTTAAAGCGCCTTAGCACAAGACCAATACCCCGTAAACACCTGTCACCATTGTTACCTCTGTTAGTACAAGACATTTCCTGAAAATCACACTTCTACCCCAAATGGAGCCTCAGGTATAATTAAAAAGTCAGATTTCTGCCGGAAGTGCTTAGAATTACATCTGCTGTAGTTCACTGACACTGTGGCCTGATGCTAGAACCTCTGTGTGGCACATATATATGTGTGTGTGTGTGCGCCTTTGGTAACTAAAAATCAGGAGAATTATTACTGAACAAGTACATTTGGGCACAGGGAAATACTGCACACATGAAGTCTTGATGTGGAGAAAGAAAAAGAGTGTCTGGTAATTAAAAAGTCACGAGGACCACTGGTCTAAGATACCAATCAGTACTTTCTGTTTGAAAGGTCTCCTTTTATTAAAAAAAAAACACATGGACTTTGTCACCAGGGCTCCCTCAAAAGCCCTTCAGCTGGTTTAACCCATTAACCAAAGTTCTAGTGCATGAAGACGTGGGTCCCACAGTGTCTAGGTCCCACTATGAGCAGAGCCTTACCACATAGAAATCCCATCTGAAATGGGAGAGGCTCTTGGCAGTGAGCAGTCCAAAATACCACCTCCGCTTGCCATTTTACAAATGGAGAAAGAGGCCTAGAACTGGGAAGAAACTTGCCTGGGGCAACACAGCCATCATGTGGTAAGGCTGGCTTCACGCCTAAGACTCAGCAGTCCACCTGGCATCTCTTCTGACAGACCAGCATTCTCACCCAGAAGGGGCAGCAAATCAGAGTCACCTAGGGAGTTCTGAACTACGTAGGGCATCTCTTTCCCTCACCTGTTCCATAACTAACAGATAGGTAAATAAAATAAAAAAGTGGAAAACAAATGCTAGCCCAGGGTGTCCCAGTTATGTCACCATAACTGGGACGTAAAAATTACTTGGGCTGCCCTGTATCTTGAGATTCTGGTTCAGTAGGTCAGAGCTGGGGCCTGAGCATCTGCATTAGTAAACACAGCAGGTGACTGTGATAAGCAAGTTTTGGAAAACACAAGGCGAATCCAGGCCAGCAGAAGGTTTACTACTTTCCGTGTTCGAGGGGGCAGGGGAATGGCAAGGGCACTAGAGATTTTCCACACACAGTTAATGAGAGAGTTGCCCTATAGCCTGTGCTAGTGCCCTATAGCACCTTTCTCTCTTCTAACAACCCTGATTCCTGGGCACACGATGGCAGCTCAAAAATGTTGCTGCCTGACCTACTTTGGGGAGATGATTTGAGGAAAAGATGCCCTGTCTAGGCTGGGTGACACTAACATCTCTCTTTGGCTTTGTGCTTAGGCTGAAGAACCTGGAGCTAGCTGCTGTGGGCGGATCAGACGTCCATGTGAAGATGCTGGCAGCCCCTATCAATCCATCTGACATAAATATGATCCAAGGTAACCTTGGTTTCTGTGGCTTATGTTAATTGGCTCTTTTGCTTAGCCGCCACCTCATTTTCATCCTTCCTCAGGTGTGGGTGTGAAATCCCTGTGATTAGCAGCAGCTGCTCTCCAGATGAGCCATCTGCAGACTACCAGCCCTCTCTGGCCTCCCCTCTCTGGAATGTGAGGCTTTTCGAGAGTCAGAAAGATTTCAGTGGGGAGTAAACCAACCACTGTGAGTGCCTGTGATACACTGGGCTCGTTTCACACATTATCTAATCCCCATAATCACCATGAACGCTAAAAAAAATATTATCCCCTTTACAGAGGAAGAAGCTAAGGTTCAGAGAGTCTGGTTAGTTACACAGCAGGTCAAAGGCAGAGCCCAGATCAGGCTTAGATCCGACTCCAAAGTTCATGCTCTTTCACTGCCCAGACCTCACAGGGTGGCCCTCTGTGCTCTTCTCCCTTAGGAAATTATGGCCTCCTTCCCAAGCTCCCTGCCGTTGGAGGGAATGAAGGCGTTGGACAGGTGGTAGCAGTGGGCGGCAGTGTGACTGGGGTGAAGCCAGGAGACTGGGTGATTCCAGCCAATGCCGGTTTGGGTGAGTTTCTCCAGGTGTCTGCAGCCTCTCTTTGTTCCAGATTGTCTTTCACCCACACTGGAAATGTTTGCTCATTGGCTCAGTGTGACTAAGCAATGCAGAGTTTATTATTGAGCTCATATACCCACCACCAGATGCAGTGCGAGCTGAACAGGAGAGTGGAAATTGTGTTTCTTCCACTCTGGAGGTAGTGGACCTGCTCTCTCATCTCTTTGGGCTCTGAATTCCTATATCCCTAAATCCCTGCTGTAAGATACAGTGGGAAATCCAAATAAGACAGCCCCTGCCCTCCAGAAGGTTAAAATCTAATTGGAGAAATCTCCAAACTAGTAACCTCAATAAAGGGTGTATCACAAGTTCACAGGAAGCAGAGGGCACTTCTGGCTCCTCTGTGGGTGAATGGAGATGTGAGAGAGAAAGAGAGAGTCTTAAAGAAGGATGAGGGCTCTGTGGAGGAGGCTTCTTTGGAATGCACCTTTGATAGATGGATTGTTAGATGGAGATGAGGCAGAAATCATTGCATTTGGAGGAAACGAAATGAGCAAAGACACAAAGGTGAGTGTGGGAAATGATGAGAAATCCAGTGTAGCCTCAGCAGAGGATCTGCACATGAGAAGATGCTTAAATGATGGTTACAAAGGTAGTGGGGCCACATGGGGGAGCCCTGCAGAAGCCAGGCAAAGGAGTTAGGGTTCTCTTTGATATGTAGTAAGGAGTCATTGGTGAGTTTTGTTCTTTAGTGCTTTAGTTGTTGAGGCACAAACGTTATACAGAGTATCCTGACAGCAACCACGAGAGGGAAGCAGGGAAGACGCTATCCACCCTTTTGGACATCTAAAGGACTGAAACTCAAACTGAAACAGCAAACTGAAAGAGAGCCCACCAAAAATCTTGTCACCGCTGCTTTTCATGCTACACTACAGTATTAGGATTCTTTGGGCTATCGCTTAGAGAGTTGACATAAACTTGATTTATATAAAAAGAAGAAGTTAGAAAAAAGAAGAAGTTATTTGGTTCTTGGAACTGGGAAGAACAAGAGATGGAAGGCTTCAGGGACCGCTGGATCCAGGAACCCCAGTGCTACAGAGCCCATTCTCTTGTTCTCACTAAGTTCTCAGATGGAATCTGCCCCACACAATGATGTAATAACATCAATGAATAGTTATCGTCCACTCCCTTTGCACCAGGCACTGTTCTAAACACTTTGTATATATCACTCAACTATTCCCACAACAGAAGGTACATATGAGACAAATATAAGATATTAAGCAACTTGCACAAGCTCACCCAGCCATTAAGTGATGGAGCTGAGATTCAAACTGACCTTTCATAGGTGGCCACCAGCATCCAAGGTTTGCTTCATCCTAAGAACAAACAAATGAACACAGTCTGTCCAGCACGGCCATATCCATCTGCTAGCAGGACTCTGACCGGCCCTGCCTGGTCCTTGCTCATTCATGAGCCTTGTCATATCTAGCACTGTCATGGCAAGCATCTTTACTGCAAGCATTTTCATGCATAATGAATTGGCCATCAGGCAACTTTGCTATAAAAGATAAAATCATGAAAAATAAAAGTGGAACATTCAATTAAAAAGGACATCATGAAACATGAAAAATGAACAAAATTAAAAAGACTTTATTGCAAAGTATAAAATGTTAGAGTACATTCAAAATGTTTAGTGTAGTTGCATAGCAATACTGCACAAATACTGATTTTATTTCGTGATCTACAGAATGTTCCTAAGCGCTTGTCTTCAAAGTCTTTTATTCCTAGTATGCAATTTTTTGTGCTTGTTGATTCATCTCCTGAATTGGTATCATGCTTTTTTAAATTTTTATTTATTAATTTTTTTTTTGCTAAAATTTTTTCCTTGATTAAGAGAACTATCAGTTTCCAAAATACTAGGATGCACATTTGTAGCTGCCTTTGTATTGTGTTGTGAAAGCCTTTTGCACTGTTGTCTGCTTTTGGCATATTGTCACATTTCTATTGATAGACTTTCCAAGGCTCTCTGGGAAATGTGGGCTCAAAACTCTTGTGCTACTGTATAGACCATTATGAGGGCTAAGGTTTAAACAGTACAAAACAGAAGGACTGTGTCAATGGAGAGATGAAACCAGACTGTCAACTAGTAGATGAAACCAACAAACTGTCAAACCAAACAGTCAGCCAGTTATTTTATTTAACTTTTTATGAGAAAATTGCCTGATGGCTAATGAATTATATGGCAAAAAAGCTTGTGGTAAAGATCCTTTGGCCTAAAACCACCAGGGGTGTGGGGTTGGGCCACTCCCAACTGCCGTAGCTGAGTCTCTTCCCCACCCCTGTCGTTCAGGGGATGGAGCCTCAGAGGTTAAGAAGGAACAGTTCTAGAAAGAAAAAGGCACCAGGCAGGAAAGAAAAAAAAAACAGTAAAAGCAGTCTACCAGAAGCTCTTTTCTTCTCTGAGATCAGAAAAGCTGCCAAGAAGGGCACCTGGGTGGCTCAGTCACTTAAGCATCCAACTCTTGATTTCAGCTCAGGTCATGATCTCAGGGTGGTGAGGCGGGGCCCTGTGTTGGGCTTCGTGCTGGGTGTGGAGCCTGCTTAGGATTCTCTCTCTCCCTTTGCCCCTCCCCCGCAGAAGAAAAGAAGAGCTGCCAAGAATGGCTCCACTCTCTCCTGCAGCCCCACCTGGCAGTGAAAGAACCTGGCCATCTGAGCAGAGAGCTGCAGGATTCTCTGTATCGAGAGGAAGTGGTGCTTTGTGCCAGCCCCTGTCAGACACAGTCTCTGCCCTCAAAGTGTTCTGGGCTGAGGCTGGGGAATCCAGGAACAGAAAAACAAACCTTAATACAATACAATGTAATAAACACTGTAAAGAGAGGGTGGGCCCAAAGGCAGGAGTCCCCCCGCCCCCAATCTTGGGAAGCTTGAGGAGAAGCTGTGCAAAGAAGTGCTGTTGAACTCAGTCTGGGAAGACGGAGTAGAAGCACAGCCCGTGGGCTAGGTGAGGAAGGGCTTCCAGGCAGGGAGGGCAGCATGTGCAAAGGTGCGGCGGTTGGTCGGAGAAGGCATGGCACTGTCAGAACTGCAGGGATGTGGCTGGGTCCTTGCTCGCCTGACGGAGACAACAGATGAGGTCGTAGAGTTAGGCTGGGCTCCAGTCATGGAGGCTCACAAGACCCAGAGGAAGAGTTCAGAAGCGTGAGTGACCAGACGTGGGCAGTGCAGAGAATGCTCTGGAAAGGCAGAGGGTGGAGGCAGGAAGCCAGTAAGGAGGTGGCTACATGGTTCAGGCTTTACCTGAGAAGGGTCTGAACAAAGCAATGCCATAGGACCTGAAAAGACAGGTCAACTAGATTTGGAGAGAAGAATGAGGGGTGTCTGCCAGGGTGCGGGTCATCGCACAGGTGGCAGAGACAGGTATCAGCCAGAACTCCTCCCACCAGGTGCGGGTCAAAGAGCATGAGGATTTTATAATGGCCGGGACTATAATCAACTTCATTTAGTCGGCAAGCATTTCGTGAGCCTCTGCTGCGTGCAGGGCTCTGGCAGACGGCAGTGAACAGATGTGGTCTTCCTTCTGGTGAAGGCTGCAGTTTAGTAAAATTGACAGTCATTGAACAGCGCAGTCCTCAACTGGCCAAACCTTGGCCATCCTTCCTGATAGGTACTGAGATATGCCCATAGCCAGTGCTTCCCCAAACACAGGCAGTCCCCAGGGACACCAGGCCAGAGAACATGCGGACTGACGTCCTCATTGGAAATGCTCAAAGCCCTCCCGGGGCAGCATTGGGGCAGGAGCAGGAGCAGCGGCCTGGGAATCTTGTTCCACCCCCGTGGGTGACCTTGTTGAAGCCACAGCTACTTTGAGCCTCAAGTGTCCTCATCTCTACAATGCAGCTAACAGTCTTGGCATCTCCCAACTCACTCGTGCAGCTCAACTGAGGGAAGACACACAACAATTTTGACAAATTTCTGTACGCATTAGATCAGGGTCAGCAAACTTTTTTTTAAAGGGCCAGTTGTACATATTATAGGGTTTGCAGGCCACACCGCCTCTACTCAGCTTTACCTTTGTAAACAGCCACGTACAGTACCTAAGAAGTGAGCATGACTGTGTTCCGATAAAACTTGGTTTACAAAAACCAGTGGTGAACCAGGTTTGGCCCATGGTGGCGGTTTGCCAACCCCTGCATTAGGTGGTAGAGATAGTTAAGGGCCAGTTGCACAGGACTGAGGAACGGGAGTCCTGAGAACTAGGACATGGGACTTAGGATCAGAAGGAAACCAAGGGAACTTCCACATCTATGTACTCGGCACAGCAATCATCTGTACAAATGTCATTGCATTTAATCTTCACACTATGACATGAGTGTCAAAAAAGATGCAGTGGATAATTCTAAGTCACACAAATCATGAATGGCAGAGCTAGAATTTTAAAACCAGTCCCCCACTCCAGGGTCTAAGGGTTTCATGGCTCCATCAGGGAAGTGTCTGCCTTCGCTCAGGTCATGATCCCACTGGGATCAGGCCCCGCATCAGGCTCCTTGCTGTGGGGAACCTGCTTCTCCCTTGGCCCCTTCCCACCATTCGTGTGCTCTATCAAATGAATAAAATTTTTTAAAAAATAAATAAATAAAACCCTAAAAGTCTGTGGGGCTGACCGTGGGCGCTGCCCCCCTCCCACCCAGGTTCTCTTGAGAAGAGGATTAAGGACGGCCAAGCCCCAGAAATTCGTGTCAAAGGGTGGATTTCCATTGTGGAGCCATCAAGAGGAATTAGAAAACATCCCTGATTTCATGCACAGAAGGCCCTACAGTAAGCATCTGGTGCAGAGTAGATACAGTACATGTTGGCTAAGAGGAATGGGGGCCATGGTTATGAAGATGGCAATGGAGATTTGAGAACCAGGCTGGGTGGAGCCCAGAGAATGCCCAGGTACCTCCTAGATTCCAAAGGAACCCTTCCCTTTTCCAGTGTCTTGTCCCCTCAGCCACAGATGTACTGTGACATCGCCCTTAACAAAGTGTGTTCCTGCCTCTGTCTCCGTACCTGGTCCCTGAAGCCTCCATTGTTTCCCTCCTCCTACAGCACAATGACTAGTCACCTCCGCTGTCCCCCTCTCCACACCTGACCCTGTGGCGCCAGGGCACTATTCCAATCCCAGCAACTGGGTGGGTTCACACCCTCCAGAGCTTTGGAGGTGTAGGCCAAGGACCCCTGAGACCCACAGAGCAGACACTGAGCCAACAAGGCTCCAAGGAGTTTCTCTTAGATGATTTAGTGAGTGTGTGGTGGAGCCAAGGCTTGAATCTGTGTCTGTCTGACTGTAAGTCTGTCCTCTTCACCTCTGCTTTGTGCAGGATCCCACCCGCGTGGGTGAGCATCTGTCAGACGGTAGGTTGTAACCCATTAGCAAAGTCGATGTAGGGGGTTGCCAACAGCACTTTTTTTTTTTTTTCTAAAATCAGTCAGAATAGTATCATATATCAAACATAGTAGGATAAATACCATTCTGTGAAACTTTGGTTTCTGTTATATGTATGTATACCTGTTTATTATATGCGAATGTACTGAGTGACACTGTAACTCATGGTTACTCCAAGTCAGGATCGTGAAAGTCTGGGTGACCGTTCCTCTAGCCCAAGCCACTTCAGCCAAGGCCCAAGCCTGTTTTCCCATCACCCTCTGCCCTGCAGAGTATATCCTCCCAGGTCCATCTTCTGTCTGTCCTGCCCCAGAGCCTCTGCATATGCTTTTTCCTTTCCCTAGAATGTTCTGGATGTACTCTTTGAATGGCTGGTATCTGGATCCTTTAACTGTTAGCCTGCACCTCCTCAGAAAAGCTGTCCCTGATCCCCATCTCAAATAATTCTCCCCAGTGTTACCTTCTGCCTCTATAATTCGTAGTTACTATATCTGCTTGTCTGGTTTTGTATGTTCTCCGCTGTACTAAAACTCTGTGGAAGGCCGGAATGTGTCTGTGCTGTTCAAGCACCTGGCTCACAGTAGGTCCACACTAAGTATCCACAGGTGGAAGGGGCAGCCCAGATTGGCCAGGCGACTTTGGGCAAGTCACTTTCTCAGTTTCTCGCCCTGTTGAATGAGGAGGTTAAATGTGATGCTCTCCGGGCCTCCTCAACACTGATGTTTTATGATTCTTTTGTCTGCAACTGGAATGTGGGTTGGAGGTTAAAGATACATTTGTCATTTCCTTTCAGTCATTTGATTTGTGCAGCAGCCCTTGCGGGAGGCCGGTCAGGCTCTTCTTGCCAGTGTCATTTACATATTAAGGTAAACAAAACTCAGAGACCTAAGAATTTGCTCAACTAGCAGATCAGCAAAACCAGGTCCCAAACCCAGGCCTTTGACTTCTACTTCCATGCTTTTTTCTATAATACCACCCAAGTCAGCCTGCCCTCAATGAGGAGAAGGAGGACTGAGTAGGAAAAAGGGGGCTTCACAGCTTCCCTTGCCCATGTCATGCTGTTTCTCAGAGTCCAGGAGTTTCAGATCTTTAGCCACCTGCTGGGTGACATGAGCTACATTGAGGTAATTAATGTGAGAATAACAGAATCTACCTTATATAACTATCCTGAGGACTCACAGAGATCCAAAGGACTTCAAGATTTTTTTTCTTTTTTTTTGACACACACAGAGATCACAAGTAGGCAGAGAGAGAGGGGGAAGCAGGCTCCCCACCCAGCAGAGAGCCCAATGTGGGGCTCGATCCCAGGACGCTGGGATCATGACCTGAGCCGAAGGCAGAGGCTTTAACCGACTGAGCCACCCAGGTGCCCCTAGATCTTCTTTATTCTCGAAGTAGTACTTGAAGGCTGATGTCTTAGGTGCCCATTTACTGAGGAGGGTGACTTGGGGTCCGGTGTGGAGAGGGGTCCTGTCTCACTACCCTGGACTCACCCCCTGACTCAGGAACCTGGCGGACGGAGGCTGTGTTCAGTGAGGAAGCAGTGATCAGCATTCCAAGTGACCTCCCTCTTCAGAGTGCCGCCACCCTGAGTGTCAATCCCTGCACGGCCTACAGGATGTTGATGGACTTCGAGCAGCTGCAGCCAGGTAGGAACCCACAGGAGCTGGGAGCAGGCCGGGATCCCAGCCTGGGATGGAACCCAAATTCTGACCCCGAGACCATGGGAACTTACCAGTAAGGTTCTGAGAGGAAGATGGGCCCCTACCCAGGCTGAGTGCATGATTGTTGCTTTTGCTTTGTTAGCTTGGATCCTAGAAAACATGCTGAAACTTCATGAGGAGAACACTCCAGATAACCGCTGAAGGACCACATTCCCTGGCGCTTGGGATGAAATTCTGTCATTCAGCAAAAACATGGAGCTGTGCTAAGCTCTGGGATACAAAGCCAGACAAGATAGACACAGTGCCTGTGTTTTCAGTAAAATGCTGAACCGAGTAATTCACTCAGCATTCATAGGACACTTTCCAGTTCACATAAGAGACCTTTACGTGCATTAAACCTTCAAAGCAGTGCGGTGTCGTGGTGGAAAGCCCAGGCCCTGGGCAGAAAATCTGGGTCTGAACCCAAGCTTCCCCTCTCACAGTCAAATGACCTCTCAGATCATCAGATGTGTCACCCGTAACACGGAGAGGAAGGGTTTGTGAGGGTTAACAGAGACAATGCACACAGCACAGTAACTCCTCTACTTGACTTTTCTTCCTGTTGAGCAGTGAGGAAACTGAGGTCCAGAGAAGGAAAGTGCTATGTGAGTTCACTGGGCAAGGAGATGACAAAGCCACGTGTTCTGTTTGGGGTTCCCTAAAAGCAGAGCCTGAGACAAGGATGGAGGGTGGACGGTTGGCAGGGAAGGTGATCCCGGAAGCAGGAGTGAGGAGATGGGGCGAGCCAGGGAAGGCCGCTTACTGCTGTGGGCAAGCAGAGCTCAGTCTTGCTGAGAGGGGACCTTCCAAGACCCTCATGGAACCCACCTCACAGTTAACCTCCCATTAACAGGAGGCTGGGCTCACCCCCGTTGCTGGAGGGTCACCCTGCACACTCTGCATGTCCAGGGGCTAGAGAAATGGCCTAGTCTAGCTCTGCCATGCGCATGTCGAACCTGAAGCAGAGATGCTGGTGCATGATAGGCTTAGGTAGCCTCCGCTGCTTGAGGCTAAAAACCAGTCCCGCTCCCTGCCAAGAGAAATGCAGGTCCTCACAGCTGTGCCAGAGCGATCCTGGGAGCCTTTGGTGGAAAAAGCCAGCAGGTGACTAGGGACCTTTGCCCAAATCCTGGTGCAAGAGACGTTCATCCCCTCAGGCCACCTCTTATTTGGGCCACAGCTGGACATCAGGGCCATCTGACCCCACCTCAGGGGCCCATGGTGCATATCCCTCCACTTGCCTGCCTCTGGACAGGTGTGGCCTGGGCTAGATCAGTGTTAGTCTAAGTTGTCCTGCTGAGCCATAGTGAGAATTACAGCTTACCTTGTAATCCAGTACAAGGATATAGGTGAGTATGTACTTTGGTTCCCACAGTTTCATGGAGCAGTATTTACCCTTCTGTGTGGTGCGCTATACTCTCTTAATTCTGTAACCTGGAATTTTAACCAAAAAAAAAAAATACTACTTGCAACCCACTAGTTTGATTTTATAACCCACTAATGGGTGACAATCCATATGTTGACTCCTGGCTACAGAGAATGGGCATTCTTCCAGGAACTCCCCTGTCTATAGCCCCAGATCCCTGCATTTCAGATAACATTTCTGGGATAATAGAGCACCTTCCTGGACACATTGGCATCTGACTAATAAGAAGCATCCCAATTGGTGTTCCCAGGACTCCTGTCTTACGGGGAATAAACGGAGGTCATGACCTGTCCCATGTTTCAGTCAGTTATAGTCCGTGAGGGAGCTGGGAGTCACTCCAGGTCCATGTCATGTCAGAACCCACGTTTTCTCTGCCTCCCCCATTGGCAAATTCCAAAGCCAGGCCTGGCCTTTGACCACAGATGACCTAAAGGACCCCACTTCCGGGGCTGCAGGTTTTTCCAGCACAGCTCTAAACCCATTTCAAGGCGCTGTGCCTATACTTAGCAGCACAAAGGGGAAATAAAGTGTGGCCGTGCCCTCAGGAAGCTGCAGGCCGCAGGCTCTTGCCAAAAATGGACCTATCCACAACCAAGTATGAGATAGAGCACACCACCTGCGGAGCACTGGGGAAACACACCCAGGGAAGATGGGAAAGAAGCCACGCCTGAGCTGTGCTTCAAAGGGTACGTGGGATTTCAAAATGAAGGAAGAGAGAAAGAAGGAAGCATTACAAACCATAGAAATAACCTAAGCAGAGATTTGAGAATATAAAATCAGAAGGCTGATGATCAACATGAAGTCCTTTACACAGTGGGGTCTAAATTGTGTATAGTATGGGCTCCGAGGTGCCAAGTCTTGGGAGGCACCATGGGTGTTATGGAATTTTGGGGGGCATTGGGAGAAGAGTAAGCAACACTCCAAGGTCTGAGAAGGATCAGCAGCCAGGTCCTGGGTCATTTCGAGCCTGAAGACTCCCCTCTCTTGCCCTACAATAGGATCCCAGGCAGGAAACCCTTGACCAGTTACAGGTCTCTGGGGCTTGACTTGGGTCTCTTCCTGGCCCCACAGGAGACTGTGTCATCCAGAATGCATCCAACAGTGGAGTGGGGCAAGCAGTCATCCAGATCGCCGCAGCCCTGGGCCTGAGGACCATCAATGTGGTCCGAGACAGGTGTGTGGGGAGACCTGATCCCAGGGCAAGCTAGTGGCCCTTCCTCCCAAACTCCCACCCTGCCCCGTATCCCTGCAGATGCCCCTGTCTCCACTAGAGGGCACCCGTGCATAAGCAGTCCTCCTCTGCAGCAGACAGGGACTGCTGACAGGTCAGCCATGGGAAAGGAGGCCCAGGGGGCCTCTGGCTGTCCGATGAGCCACGTCCTAAATGTAAAGGAAGAGCAGGAAGGAGGTGGAGCCCACCCTTGCCGAAGACTTTTTCTTCTTCTTTTTTTTTTTTTTTTAAGATTTATTTATTTATTTATTTGACAGAGAGATCACAAGTAAACAGAGAGGCAGGCAGAGAGAGAGAGAGAGAGAGAAGCAGGCAGAGAGCCCGACGCAGGACTCGATCCCAGGACCCCGAGATCATGACCTGAGCAGAAGGCAACGGCTTAACCCACTGAACCACCCAGGCACCCTTGCCAAAGACTTTTTGAGACTCTTGAGATAACCCATGATCTCACACCCACAGTTTGGGAATCCCTGAAACTGTGTTCTTGCTACTGTGAACTAACCCAGGGCCCTTTCTCCCCTTGCATCTGTGTGGCACTTTGAACTTCTCTAACCAGGGATGTGAAGGAGATGGGACAGGATTGTCATCTCTGTTTTATGGTGAGGAACAAGTTCCAGAGAAAGGAAGACATAGCTAGTCAGTAACAGACTGTTCGCTCCCTGGCTCGAGCTCTTTCCACCATAGCATCCAGTTGTCTTAAGCCTCGCTGTCTCCTGCAAGTCCAGTCTTAGGAGGAGAACTGACACTCACTTGCCCTCTCTGTCCCCTCACTTGTGTTAACAAAAACTACTGTTTGCCTTGGCCAAAGAGGTCCAGAGCCACTCCTGGGCTAGAGTATGTTTGCACAACACACTGAAGAGCCCCCTTGAAAAGCGTTGGGGAAGGGAAATGAAGTTTGTTGTTATGGTAGACAAAGTCAGGATGTGAAATGACTTCTCCCTGGGCCAGACTGTTTCTCACACCTTTGAGCTGACAAGGGCTATAGGAATCACCCCAAAATACCAGTGAGGGAACCGAGGCGTGGAGGTGTTGGGGTGTGATGAAATCAGGTAGCCAGTCCCTACAGAAGGCCTGGCTTACACACAACCCCAGCTTCCCACAAAGAAATTCATGTTCTCACAGCCATGGCAGAGGGGTCCTACAAGCTTAGGGTAAAGAAAGCCAGCAGGTGTAACCCAAGGGCCATGGATTGTGTTTGGTTTCCAGACCTGACTTCCAAAAGCTGACTGACAGACTGAAGAGTCTGGGGGCCGAGCATGTTCTCACAGAAGAGGAGCTAAGGAAGCCTGAGATGAAAAACTTCTTTAAGGTACCTAGGATGAGGGGCATTGTGCCTTCATTCCATGCTCATCTCCCTGGGGAAGACAGATCTGCTAGAAAGGCTGGGACTGGCCCCTGTTGCTCCTCTCCAAATTCTCCCTTAGTCTCTTTGTGGAAGGGGAAAGCACATTCCCTCAACCAGGGGACAGCACTCATTAAGGGCTCCTGGTGCTGTGAGGGAGGCAGGAGAGACAAAGTTCAAGAAACCCTGGATGGTGTGTAGGTTTGAATATTTGTAGCGCATCCCCTCAGCCCTCACAACCAGCATGAATCTCCGAGCTGGGGGAGGATGTGGGGAACCTGAGGCACAGGGCAGGAAGAGAAAGGAAAGCATTTCTAGGTGAGAAAACCAAGACTCAAAAGAGATCAATGGGCACCAAGGGCAGACAGTTACAGGTGGTGGGGTCAGGGCTCTCTGAACTCACAGCTTCTTAACCTTCCAGAACCTCCATCCCCCAGCACACCCAATAAGTGATGAGACTGTATCTCAGCCTCCTCCCTCTGAACTCTGGAGTGACCAAACACACTCTCTTGAGAACACATGCCTCTTAAGGTTTCTAAAGCCCGAGTTGAACTAAGTTGTAAGTGCACACGCAGAGAAGAGGCACACTCGGGGGACCTGAAGTCCTTCAGAAAGGAATTTAGACACCCTCCATCTGTTCTTTCCCAGAGATGAGTTCTGGACGAAATTCCAAAACAGATAATAGGATTAAATTGATAAAGCAAAGGTCCTCCTTGGACCCAGTTTGAAGGCACAGACACCCCATTTTCCTCGCTCCCTCCCTCTGACACATGGCCGGGGGCAGGGTGGGGGGGAGCTGTTGGTAGCCAGCTTCCGACCCCACATGTACAGAGCTGCTCCCTCACTGCAGGTTTCTTATTTTCCAGGACATGCCCCCGCCGCGGCTTGCTCTCAACTGTGTTGGTGGGAAAAGCTCCACAGAACTGCTGCGACACTTAGCGTAAGTCCCTCACCCCTGCAGGTCCGGTTGGCCAGCGCTGTCCATGCCTTTAGCAGGGAGGACGGTCAGGGGACCAAGTCCCAGTAGCCAAAGCCAGCCAAGGCCAAGTCAGCATAACCCTGAGCAGGAAACTGGGACCACAGTCCTGTCCTAGTCAACCAGGCACTTCCTTTCTCAGCCTCCCAACATTATAGATCACCGAGACACCTGCCCATTTTGTTTCTCAAAGGATCCGGAAGATGGCTAAGCTTTCTGTGAGAGGGAAATGGTTACTGATTCATAACCTAGGGGCCTCTTAAAAAGTCACTAAGTCCTAGCTTGTTAACTTTTAAGTTTTTTATTAGATTCTCATTTTAGAAGTAAAAGTATGCTCTGACAAAGCATTTTGAAAGCATGTAAAGGTACAAAGGATGGGCCACCTGGCTGTCTCAGTTAGTTGAGCATCCAACTCTTGATCTCAAGGTTGTAAGTTCAAGCCCCATGTGGAGATTACTTAAAAAATAAAATCTTAAAAAAAAAAAATTACAAAGGAAATATTAAGCACGAAAGTTACCTATCATACCACAACCAAGGGGGAATAAGCCTTGTTGACAATATTAACAGTGCACGTCCTTCCCTTGTTTTTTCTGTTAACATGAACTTCTTGAGCTGAGGAGTGCCTGAAAGGATACATTCCAACTAAAACAGAAATCCCCTCAACAATATTAGTGGACACCTACTTGCTAACAGTCACTAGTGAGGGGGTACAGAGATGGCTAAGACACTGAGGGAACTCTCTAGAATTCACAGGCTAGATGGGAAGATGCATCATGTGGCCAGAGAGCTGTGAGAGCCATCGCTGAGCATTTGCCTGTGCACCAGACTGTGCAGAGGACTTGATTTACCCCCCCCCACTCAAGTGAGGGGTCCTATTCCATCCCATTTACACATGGACCCAAAAGGTTAATTACCTCCCCCAAGCGCTGGGAAGTGGGAGGGCCAGGCTTAACCCCAAGCTACTGTGACTCCTGAACACAACCCTTCCTCCCAAGTCCGGGGTTAGGGGAAGGGGAGTGGGGGATGGAATATAAACCCTTTCTGTCTCAGAAGGTTAGTCCAAGAACACAAAGAAGAAGCACAAATCGCTCCAAAGGTGGCGGGGGTGGGGGGGCTTCAGTTTTCTCACTGCAAAGCCAGAGTGATAACAGTGCCCCCCTGGGGCTATGGGGGGGTCTTCACAGAGCCAGTGCACATGGAAATACTCATACCTGTGCCCCGCACCCAGAAAACGCTCAATGAACATTGCAGGGTGGGTGGGGGGAGCCCGTGATCCCCACCTAGGAGCTACTTTCTGGAACAGGTGTCAGCTGAAGGGAACTTAAGACCAAACTACCCACCAGCCTCCCGGACAAAGAATCACCTACCTCACACAGCAGCTTCTTCCATTCTGTAGTTTGCGAAGCACCCCCCTGGCCTTCCATTGTCCTTGGTCAACAAACTCCTAAAAGAGCCAGGGAGTGGGGAGGGAACACAGGTTAAGATGAGCACAGGAAGTACTAGCTTACTTGTTTTTGAAAAACTATTTGAGCCTCTCCCGTTTGACTGCTGGGGTGCGTGTGGGTGTCAGCAGGTCCTGACCAGGCCCCTCCTGCAGCGAAGGGCCAGTCACCCACTGTCCTCTGCCCCACTGACACCATTCCTTACATGTACGGCCACCTCATCTCACAACTCCTTCAAGTCAGTGTGGACAGGTGACGAGCAGAGGTCTGCACCGATGTCTGTGCATGGCCCAAGGCTGCACATGAAGGAGTGGAAGGAAGCCAGGACTAAACTTGGGCTTTTCTCAGCAGAGCACACTTCTCTGCAACAATTCATCCAAGCGCAACTGGGTGGTTAGATCAATGGGTTCCCAGCTCTGGCTCAACATCCATGTCGCCTGGTGGGGTTGTTTGTCACTTGGCTTGAGCAGGGATCCTTGCTTCCTGATTCCTTAGGTCTGAGTGGGAACTCAAGTCTACAGTTTTTGAAACCTTCCCAAGGGTTCTGAGAGCAAGGTTCAAGGACCAGGGTTGGAATAGAAGTGTTCTGGCAGCTTTGAGAAGGGCCCTGTCTCTGCCTGTACCCACTCTGTTCTCTCTGGACTCTTCAGGCCTGGGGGAACCATGGTGACCTACGGGGGAATGGCCAAGCAGCCCGTCATAGCCTCTGTGGTAAGCTGGTGGGGGAGGCAGACGTGGACACAGGCCTGGACCCCACAGTTGTCCAGACCCACAGAAGCCCTTGTCCATGGAGGGGGTTTATACCTCCAGCAGAGCCTGAAATGCTGGCCCTCAGAGCCCCAGCTCGTCCCTCTTATGTCCACAGAGCCAGCTCATTTTTAAGGATCTCAAACTTCGAGGCTTTTGGTTGTCCCAGTGGAAGCAGGACCACAGTCCAGGTGAGTGGATGATGGCCCTATCGCCAGGGGCCACACAAGAGGGCAGTGCCTGCTGTAGAAGTGACCCGCCATACTCAGGCCTGGAGAGGTAATGGGCTCCTGCGCCTTGGCGGGCTGAAGGAAAATAGCCTCTAGCCATAGCAGCAGTCAGCCAATAGGTGGCAGCAGTGAGCAAGGCACACACTGTCCCCATCCTGAGCAGATGCCCCTGGGGAAGACAGCCATGTACAGAGAACAAATTCTGGAGCCAGTCTGCCTGGGTTCAAATCCTGCTCCCGCCATCACTGGGAATAGGCTTACCCAGGCTAGCCGTGGGACCTGGACAAGTTACTTGACTTCTGTCTCAGTTGAAATATCACAGTTGTCTAGATACTGTTGGCCATTGATTGAGGAGAAAACTGAGGTTCAAAGTGGTTAGATAGCTTGCCCAGTCTCCCCATGTAGGGAGTGGTACAGCCACAATGTAAACTCATCTCTTTGACTCCAGAACCTGAGCCAGTCCACCAGCCTTCCTCTCCTGGAGGACTGGTGGTCCAGAGTGTGACACCACCCCCACCACCCCTCAATGCTGAGACTGAAGAATCACGTGGAGTTGTCCAAGTGAAGGGGAGGAACATGGTGGCATCAATGGCATGTTTCAGGCCAGAAACGTAGCCTATGCAAAAGCCCATCATAGAGAGTGGGGGCCTAGACAGATAGGTTGTGACCTGATTATGAGAAGCCTTACAACCCTTCCTAAGGAGCTCAGACTCTATCTTAAAGGCAAGTGAAGAGCCACCAAAGCGGTCTCAACAGGGGACATGATTAGATTTGAATGTTGCATGAAGTGATGTCTGTGAAAAACCACTTCCCAGCTGAGGCCTTCACTTCTCATCTTCCTGGATCATAGAGGGGTGCAGGCCCTGGGAGGCGATGCTGGGGACCTCAACTTGGGGGATTCTAAGGGAGTCCTGGGTTCTCAGAGAAAGCTGCCTTCCCTGAGCAAAACTCATCAGTTCCACATCAGCTGGCATGCCAGGCACACCCATGCCCCCGCCAGCCCTCAACCCTCCACCTCCCTTCCCTGTGCCTCTTCTAGCTGCCCTGCCTCAGTACTCCTGCCCCTCCCACTCTTCAGGACTCTCGGTTACACCCTAGTCAGGTTCTGTGGCTCAGAGCCCTCATCGCCACTGCTCTGCCCTCCCACCAGCTCCTGGGGCCATTCACCACGCTCCTCTGTCCTACCCCGCCAGGAACCAGGCTGCCTGCACAACCTCCCTACCCTTGGTCAAGCCTGGGCTCTTGAGGCTTTCCTGGAGTTTAGCGCCAGCTCCTGCCACCAGGGGTGGCCCATGGTGTGTCTTGCTGTGCCCTGCCACCACACCCCATCTGACTTCCTCAACTTCCCACAGCCCAGTTCAAGGAGCTGATTCTCACGCTGTGCGGTCTCATCAGCCGAGGCCAGCTCACAGCCCCTGCCTGCTCCGAGGTCCCACTGCAGGACTACCAGCGTGCCTTGGAAGCCTCGATGCAGCCCTTCGTGTCTTCAAAGCAGATTCTCACCATGTGCTAATCGCAGAGGAGCCAGAGCGAGGTGGGAGAGGAGACAGATCAGCCGGACTGGTTTCTGGCGCCTCGGTTTCTGGCCCCCTCAGCCTTCCACAGGCTGTCCTCTCTTCCAACTGGGAGGGTTGTGCAGCCAGCCAAGGCTTGCCCCAGGGCCAGCCCCAGGGTGTCTAATAAAGTGAACTTCCGAAAAACAAACACATACAAACCCATAGAAGTCATCCCTGTCAGGAAGGACCCTCATTGTGCACCTGCTAAGAAGCCCCCTTGCCTGTCCTCCACTTGTCCCCCAGCGATGATTTCCTGACCACCTGGAAACAAAGTATGGGTGGGCACTGGCAGGTACAAAAGCCAGTAGGACACAGGCTCCACCCTCAGGCTCTCTGCAGAGGAGCAAAAAGGAACATGTGACTCACTCTGGGTGGTGTGTGGCTCAGTCTGGGGCAGGAGGAGGATCTACACGGGAGAGAGAATGTCAGGCTGAGGAGCCAAGGAGGTGGGCACTCAGGTCGCCGGACCAAGCTACGGGATGCCTGTTCTAACTGGGGACATGGTTGTTACACCAGTGCTTCTCAGCCCCAAGTCATTTCACCCCCAGGGGATGTTTGACAGTGTCTGGAGACATTTTTAGTCATCACTGAGAGGATGTTATTGGCATCTAGAGGGTAGAGGTGAGTGATGCTGCTCAGACATTTTGTGGTGCACAAAACAGCCTTCCCCAACAGAGAATTACCCAGCCCAGAATGTCCCTGATGCCGCGGCTGAGAAACCCAGCATTAAACTAAGATTCCTACAACAACTACTGTGCGGATTCGTATGCTAAGCATGTGGGTGAAACGCTGAGACCATCACTGATCAGGGTCTTGTCCTAGGCCTGTGGTCAGGGGAGTCTTCCTGACATGAAGCTTGAAAGTTGGCTCTGAAAATGAGTAGCTTTATTCAAAGAGAAGAGTTTGACATTATGTAACTTTCCATGTTTGCCTTATGATCCACTCATTCAGAGCAAAAAACTAGAAACTTTGGAATGTATTTACTGGATACTTAGTATGTGCCTTAGGCTAGGGGTGCTGGTGGTGGGGGAGAGGGGACTGGCCCTCTAGTTGCTTAGCCCAGAGCAGGGGACAGACCTTCCCAGTATATAATGAGGCCACTGACTTGGGTATTCAGAGGGCAGTGGGGACACAGCAGCTCTGCCTGGAGGGTTGAAGGAAGGCTTCATGGAGGAGGTGTCATCCACAGTAAATCTTAAAGGCCAAGCAGGAAAATATACCAAGCGAAACCAAGGGCACATATGAGATTTTGGAGGGCTGGGAGCCTGGCTCTGCCCCCTGAGACAGAAGAGTGTGAGGACTAAGGTGGGAACTGTGAATAGAGGTCAAAGCAAGAATGTTCGAGAAGTCAGCACTTACCCTCCAGAGCAGGGGAGACACAAAGGGATTTTCAGCAAGAGTGATGTGGGAAAATTGGCTCTGAAGGCCAGAGTATGCTCAGGCTTAGTTGCATGCAAACACATAGACAGGCCCCCAGCATAATACTCTTGCCTTTGGGAGCACCTTCTGGGTCCTCTGGAGAAAAGGACTCCTCTTCAGCCCAGGGTTGGGGAAGGTCCGCAGGTGTCCTCTGGATAAGAGTTGCTACCTTGTGCAACTAGGCTTGGGATCAGCCCCAACCTGCCCAGGTCTCTCCTGTCCCCTGTCCTCTAACCTTGAGGTTAGTGGGACACCTGACTGTATAGATGGTCAACATGGGCAAGTGCAAAAAGCCTGAGAGGGTGGAAGAGGCTGCTCAAAGTCTACAGGAGTGAACGGTTCAGATTCAGTTCTTCGGGGTGAGTCCACAATGTTGGGCTTAGGGGAACCGATGAGCCTGCAGCCATGGGGAGGGAGCAGCCCCTGGTACAGACTCAGAGGAGGTAGACAGGAAGGAGGAAGATTCCTAACATCATGGTTAGAGACCCCATGGAGGGATGTGCAAGATGTCCTGAGAATGTAGCTCTAGGAGTCTGGAGATGACATCTGGGCTGTGCTTTAAAGGATGATTATAGTTTTCTCAGGCAGAGAAAGGAGACAAGCATAAACCAAGGGACCAGATTAAGCTAAGTTATAGAAGCACGACGTTTATGTTAGAATCTTCTCATTTCCCCCCAAATATCCATTCTCTTCCTGAGGATGCCAACAACTTTTAGGTCGGCACATGGTGGCTGGAATAAACGGGTTTCTTGCCTTCCTTACAGCAGACAGGTCTGTCACTTGTCATGCAAACAGAATTGGTAGGTGTCAGTTTATTAAGAACCTCTTTAAAATATAGCTGGCATCCATCCTGTACCTCTATCTTCCCTTTCTGCCTTCCCCCTGGCTGGGACATAGGCCTGATTCTGAGAATTTGCGCAACCATCTTTGACCATGTTAAGAATGGGTCAGTGACAAGATCCAAGAAGCCTGGGTCCCCCGTACCCAGAAGTCCTAACTGGCCACCTCAGGATTTGTTTTACATAAGAAACAAGCTTCTGTGTTATTTAGGTCCCTAGTATTGGGGCTTTCTCTGAACTTGATTATAACTGATCTGTATTCTCTGGTCTAATTTATGTTGAAATCATTCATGCTGAAGCTGAAAGAGTGAATGGTGGCAGTTTATGATTCCCCACTAAGGAATTTGAATTTTATCCTATTGGCCGTAGGAAACAAAAGATTTCTGAGCCAGAAAATGAGAACTCTGCTTTGGGGGAAAAAAAAAATTCCTCTGGCAGCAGGTTAGGGGACAGTTGGGAGAAGGGAGACACTAAAAGAAGAGAACATCAGAAACTCCCAGGCTTCTGAATTTCAAATAAGGAAAATCCCCTGAAACTTCAAAGACCAGCATGGGGATTACCAACATTTCAGAGGCCAGCACAGAGAGGAGACGGTGACAAGACCGTAGGAAGAATCAAACTTCAGATGGATCATCTCTTGCACACTTTCCACAAGTACGGAGGCTATTTTTCATTTTCAGGACGAATAATTTCTCTATGGAGTGGGGACAGCTCTTTGGGCCCACTAAGTAAAATCCTTCTTAAATGGCTGGAGGAGGAACCCTGGGCTCCAGGGGACTGAAAGAAGACCAACAGGCATTACCTCCTAAACCAAAGCTGGGGCACACCTGATGCCTGGAGGCTTCATGACTCTGACTCTGGCGCTCCCTGCTTGGTGTCTTCTGGGAGCTTCCACCCTGCAACTACCTACAGCCACTGCCATAATACTGATGACTGCTTTGTGTCTTGGGAGATGAGATAAATAAGCCTGCTTTCCTCAGGGAAAGACTTGAAGCCCGGAAGAAGGTTCTTGAATTCATCTGTGTGGAGCAGGCGGGCCTGTCCTTGCGCCTGGAAGCTCTTGGCTGCATCTACCAGCCTCATACTTGTTGGTAGGCACCTTGCCCTGGGGAGGACACTGGGCCCAGCCAGAGCAGCTGGGAATGGTAAAGAAGACAGACATTTGCAGGCAGGAAAATCCTGGGAAGACAGCAGAGCTGACCTAAAAGGTAAGGAGACATTTGCACTCCCTGAAAGAAAAACAAGCTCTCCCTATACCCCTAACCCTTTGTAGTGTTTAAGCCCTTTAACGTGATCTCCATTTGATTTTTACAACTTCCTTGTATCATTGAGATTTTAATTAATATCATAACTTTACAGAAGAGGAAGACACCAAGAGAGGCGAAGTGAGTTGCTCAAGGTCACACAGCAGGCAGCAGATCTCGCGCCAGAAGCCAGCTCCCCTGACCCTGTCTGGTCACCATACCAGTCAATCCTGACTTTTTCTTTTTTTCTTTGGCCCCACAATTGGCCCTGTGCTCCCTCTTTTCTCTGGACTCCTTGATTTTGTACAATGATAATTAGCATGTCAATCAGAAGACAGTTCAAATTTCCCTGAGTCTGTGTCTCATGGGGAGGCAGGAAAAAGGAGAATCAGGTGGCCACTGAAGTCATTCAGGTAAGAGATCATTTGTTGATTCACTTAATAAACATATTGAACACCCACTATGTGAAAAGCACTGTTAATAGATGTTAGGGATACAGTAGGAGACAAAAAAACACAGCCCCTGATGCCAGGGAGCTTATATTCTAGTAGAAGAGAAAGACCATGAACAAAAAGAAATAAGGCAATAACAGAGTGTGGTAGATGCTGTGAAGAAAAAAATACAGTGATATCATATTGACAGGATACTTGACATAAAGAGGGCAAGGAAGGTCTGAGGCCTGAGAAGGGGCCAATCATATTGCAGACAGAGGGAAAAGCACAACTTTTTAGCTGTGATGTATGAACAATATGACGAGACCTGCACTCACTTAGGAAGTGGGAGTGAAGTGGATGGATTCGGCAACATTTAGAAGGAAGGACCGACTAGATGAGGCGGTTGAAGGTTGAACTTCAGCACTTTGCCTGATGGAAGGTGCCACTCCCTAAATTAGGAAACTCCGGAGGAGGAGCAGGATTTAGAGACAGGCATTTTCCCTGTATGGGGCTTTCATTCCCATCTGTATAACAGATGTAGTCTGATCACAGACTACGTGACACAGACACAGACTACATGAGAACCAAGGTTAAAACCAGTTAAGAATATCATGATCCTCATACTACTAAATTCCAAATGAATCAAAGATTGCAATATAAAAAAAGTAAGTCCTAAAAATAACAATAAGCCATGGGAGGTGTTTTTCTTTTTAAATCTCAAAGTGAGAAAAACTACAACACAAAATCCAGAACCAAAGAAAAATAAAGGGTAGATAAATTTGACCCCATAAATATCTTACGTTTTTGCATAGCAGAAAACATTCTGGGAAAAGTCAAAAGTCAACAAACTGGGAAAAAATACTACTCATCTAACAACTGATTTCGCTAATATATAGGGAGTTCCTATGAATCAGTAAAAAAATGGGCAAAGGGGGAGTCTGGGTGGCTCAGTCAGTTAAATATCTGACTCTTGGTTCCAGCTCAGGTCGTGATCTCAGGTAGTGAGATTGAGCTGAGCCCTACATTGGGCTCCTAACTCTGAGAGAAGTCTGCTTGAGATTCTCTGCCTCTGCCCCCACTACCCCCACCCCCATTCGATTTTGCATTCTCTCTCTCTCAAATAAATCTATATAAGGGGGAGGATGGCTCCTGGGTCACTCAGTAAGTTGAGTGGCTGACTGTGGATTTCGGCTCAGGGTCCTGGGATCAATCCCAGGCTCAGCGGAGAGTCTGCTTGAGAATTCTCTCTCCCTCTCCATGCCTGCCTTATGCGTGCTCTCTATAAATAAATATTTTTAAAAATTAACAGCAACAACAAAAAACAAGCAAAGGATCTAAGCAGACACAGAAAGTATAAGCATCTCTTAAACAAATGAATTGAGTCTCACTCCACTCAAGATAAATACAAACTAAACTACCCCAAGATAGCATTTTTCAGCTATTAGATTGACTAAGATCATAAAATTTGATAACACGGTGTTGTTGATGAGATAGAGAAACAGGTACTTATGGAGAATTGAGCAATATCTGTCCAAACTATACTTGCCCACACCCTTTATCCCAACTATCTTCTAGGAATAGATACTACATATATGTATATACAAAGTTACTCATTGCAGCAGTTAAAACAAATGGTTTGAACCTACCTCAGTATCCTTCAGTAGGGCACTGAGTAAATAAATCACTGTGTATAACGCCATTTCATAAGCCATAAAATAATCCTGAGGAAGCTTCTTTTGTACTGATGGAATGACTTTCAAAATAATAGTAAGCACGAAACTGTACATATAGCACACCCCTATTGCTTTGTGTAAAATACCTCCCAAAGGGCATTTAAGAAACTGATTATGTTGTTTGCCTCTGGGAAGGGAAACGAGATGGCCAGAGGACGGAGATGGGAAGACTTTCCACTGTATCATTTGAAACAGTTAATGAATTGTCCTTTCAAAATGTAATTTTAAGGGGCACCTGAGTGGCTCAGTCGGTTAAGACTCTGCCTTCTGCTTAGGTTATGATCTCAGGGCCATGGACAGAGCCCTGCCTTGGGCTCCCTGCTCAGCGGGAAGACTGTTTCCTCCCTCTACTCCTTAACCCGCCTGTGCTTCCTCTTTCTCTCATATTTTTTAAATGAAGTAAATATATATATATATATATATACCAATATTTGAGTTCCTATCTCGGTCCAGATACTGTTCCAGGCAGTATATTCTTCCATATATACTACCCCAGTTAGTTATCCATTTAGTCCATTGAAATGGGATAAATCATTCTAATTTTACAATAGAAAATAAACTGGCCAAGTAATTATCAAGCCCAATCTAGCTTCAAAACTCCAGCCTTCCCCACCTTCCACACTGCTTCTATTGAAACAACCTGTCCTATTTTTTAAAAAATATTGGTATTTATTGGACACTTGCAATGTGCTCGGAACAGTAAGTGCTTGACGTATCTAGTCTCATATATAATTCTCCAGTTGGCTCTGGAAGGTTGGAATTTCTATCCCTCTTATACAGAGAAGACAATTGGGGCTTAGAGAGCTGGCGCGTAACGGGTCCAAGGTCACGGATACAAAGACGGTTGGAAGCCAGACTTAACTCCAAAGCTGCTCAGAAGTCGAAACCACTCCCGGTTCAAAGGACAAAAGCAGAAACGCTCGCTGGGCCGGGACAGTTGCAGGCACTTCCGGGGGGAGGAGCGAAGCCACCCGGCTGCGAATGCGACGCAGGCCCAAACACAGCGAACTCGCGAGAGGACGTGCGGAGAGGGGGAGGAGGGGAGGACTGCCCCGCGCCGCAAGCACCGCCTGTCGGTCACCTGGCCCCGCCCCACGCCGGCGCGCCCCTGGGCAAACCCCGCCCCCACTCCTGGCCGGGCGGGAAGCGAACGCGCGCTCCCTCCCGTTACCCTCCGCCTGCGGGGAGGGCGGGGAAGGCGGGAGGCGCGCGCTCGCGTGCTGCGTGCTCGCGTACGTCGCTGGGGCTCGCCTGCGTCCGTCCCGCCGCTCGCCCGTTGCCGCCGCCGCCGTCGCCGCGCTCTCGCTTCGCCGGCCGCCGCCTAAGGGGGCTGGGGCCGGGCCAAGCTGCCGCCGCTGTTGCCGGGATGCCGCGGGTGTACATCGGCCGCCTGAGTTACCAGGCCCGAGAGCGCGATGTGGAGCGCTTCTTTAAGGGCTACGGGAAGATCCTGGAGGTGGATCTGAAGAACGGGTGAGGAGGGCAGAAGAGGGGTCGGCCGGGTGGGGACAGGGCCCCAGCGGTGGTGGGGAGGCCGCGGGAACGGGAGAGGGACGCCTGCCCGGCGCGGAGCTGCTACTGGCCTGCTCAGGCTCCGCCATAGTCGCGGCGCCTCGGGGGCGCGGGTAGGCCCTGGTTCCCACTGCGCCTGCGCGGGTGGGGGTGGTGGAGGGATAATGGGAGCGATGGTGAGGATCTGAGTGGGACGGGGAGAAGGAAAACCCGAGTGGGATTGGGGCTCCGGGCGGGAGGGTACGGCTCCTGGGCGCCGGGGAGGCCTGGGTTTTTCCTTCCCGGGCCCCGGCAGTGGGGTCTGGTTCGTCTCCGGATAGAAACCGACCTTTCCCGCTCTTAGGGCTGCTGGAAATAAACAGGATTTCCTGCTCGCTTTTCACCTCTTGGCCAGTCTAATGGATCAGACAGTCACCACGCATCTTTCGCGAGGCCAGGAGCTCCGGAGGGAGGCACTTTTTTGACGTGCATGTGTCACACTTTTTTTGGGCGGGAGACTCGGGTTTGAGTGAATAGTCTAGTGGCAGTTTCGAAAGTATCGTCTTGCCGCGCTGAAAGCCTTGACCGTTCTCCCCTACAAGGGTAATTTAAAGTCTTGATTCGTTATCTTTCAAACTCCGTACAGAGTTTCCATACTGTGGTTTCCGTTCTACGACTTGCCAAAAAATTGCTTTGTCGTTGTAGAATTTGTTAGAAGGTCGTGGCCTCCCTGGCTAGTATCTGCGGCAGCTAGTTAAGGAGATGGAGATTCACAGCTCGAAATTGCTAATTTACTGCCTCCCCGGGTTTGGTCTGTTACTTGTATTCCTGATCTACTTTGGCAAAGCAGGGCCACCCGGGGCTACACGTTTCAGGGGAAAGAGATGAGTCCGGCTTGGAGAAGATTCCCAACGGGGAAAGCTATGAGAGCCAGGAAACGTTAGGTAGGACTTCAAACACATAGGTCTAAAAATTAAAAGGAGTGGGGGGGGGGGCATTTTAGGGCACTAAACCTTGAGTGTTAGAGGAACTCTTGGCTTATTTGGAAAAAAAAAATATGAAATACATTTGCAACAGGTCTGATAATGGTTACAGGTTACTCTCCATTGTAATACTAGCAACTAACACTTGAGAAGTTAGGAAAAATACCTCAGTTGCACATTTGAGACAAATTGGTAGCTTCTATATACTCACATTGTTGGTTGGCTTTAAAAAGTCATTTCAAAGAGATTGTTAGGAAGACTCACCTTCTTACTAAGGAAAATGTCTTCGATAAAAGTGTTTATTATTGGGCACGTGGCTGGCTCAGTCGGTGGAGCATGAAACTCTTGTTATCTAGGTTGTAAGTTCAAGCCCCATGTTGGGTTTAGAGATTTTAAAAAAAAAAAAAAAAGACCTTTTTTTTAAAGTGTTTACTATGAATACCGAATACTGATTTAGAGTAAAAGGTTTAGGAAATTACTCACTTGGTACAGGAGAGCTTTTGGTTTTTAAGAAATTTACTAGATAAAGTGGGGTTTTGTTGCTTGATACATGTATGAAAGATGAAGTGGAAACTCCCCGTTTTCTTCAGAGGCCAACTAAGTTGACAGTAAATTTTGTCGTCAGTTTTCTTATCTACAAGGGAAAGGAGCATTAGAGATAATTGTAAAGCATTTGGCTCATAGCTGTAAATGGTAGCTGTAATCAAATGGGTTTTGACTGTGATCATTAGGAGACAGTTTCAGTATTTGGTAACATGAAGGATATTTGGTGAGGTCTGTTTTCTAAAGTTACTCAAGTGATAGCAGGAAATAATGTTGATGTTAATGGTAAAAAGGTTAATGGGACAAACATGTTAATAACCCACCAATGAGATGCTTGCTACTGTGCTAAATGGATTGGAAAGAAAGAAAAACAGTTTCTGCTCTTGAGTAAATTAAGTGTTGACAGTTAGAACATGTCCACATTAAGAAATGCTTGCCCTTACTTTAAACTCAAGTAAAACTTGGAATAGTTTGTTGGAAGAGATTTGTTTGAAATGGGCTTTGAAGAAAGAATTGACTGGGGCTTGAAATAAAGTGTCTGGGAATAAAGTATGTCATAACCGGTGATGAGGAGGTGGTCCAGTAAGGAACACTTCTGAGAAAGAATGAGGAATCAGTCTTGGGTTGAGTCTCATGAGGGATTTAGCTTGATTCAAACAACATGAACCAGAAGCATCGACTATAAGATTTTACACTGAGCATCCAAAAATCATGGATAGGAATTGAAAGGCTCTGGAGGGAATAATTGAGCAATATGGAAAATGGAGAGAAAGGGCAGATTCTTGCAAAACCTTAAATGCCTGGGTCTCTTTGGGGGAACTATTCTCTTAGCAGATCTGCTGCTAAACCATGATATATGTGAAATCTGTGATTGAAACTGAAGGCTGAAATGAGGAATGGGAAGTCATTTCAGGGATTCGAAGGCAGGTGAGACAATTAAACTGGCACATGTGGCAGCATTCAGGAATCCCTGCCGAGAAACGGGACTGCTGAGCAGAGGACCAATGGTGTAGATGGATTTAGAGCAAGAATTGACTGGACTAGATTGTAGAAGTGCGGAGGAGTCTGAAAGGAAGGAGGAGGTACAAAAGGGAAAGATGGCGTAATTCAGAAACGTGTAAGCCTGTGGTTCTGGACATAAGGGTAGTAGGTCTCCTTGAGAAGCATTTTTTACATACCTGACTTGTAATTATTAGTAATCAAACCTCTGAAGCAGATTTTGGAGGGATAGGATTTTGATGAATTGTGAACAAGAGTTCACACTTGTAGTGTGAAATGTATCAGTAGACCGTAGATACGTTCAGAATTAAATAGGCATTGGAAGTTCACCAAATGAGGAAGCAGATGAAGAAGGTGAAGGGAGATTTAGTGTCCAGGTGAGGATTTTATGGATCCTCTTGGGACTTCAAAAAATGTATATGCAGTAGTCCATTCCCTGCCATTTTATTATTCCAGGGGACCTAATCTAGATTGCCTTTATTTCAGAGAATTCCTAAAAAGGTGGTTCATTTGGGACCACAACGTGATGTAGATCTCCCAGGACCCTGTAGACCACCCCAGGTGGTAGGTGTAGGGTCTCCTACATTCATACCTGCCACACTAAGTCCAGCAAGAGCCACTATGGGACCAGGGGTCAAGGAAACAACAGTATTAGCAGTGCCTGTCTATAGCCTTCCAACTCTGGTAACTTTTGCTTCCTTTGATTATTTGTGAATTCTGTGGGCTTTCTTCTTTATTAATAAATCATGTGAAGTGTAGAAGGTTTTTCATATGGTAGTTTCTCTTGCCACAAAATCTTTTGGTTACAGTTGTAGATCTTTATATCTTACTTTTTCCATATCTTAGTTAAGAAATTTAATTTATCACTCCCTGAGATTATTTTACTTGCCTAGGAGCTAGGCCCCAAATCATTGAGGGTTTTTTGTTTTATTTTTAAGTTAACCAAAGACATGAATTAAAACTCGACAGAGAAACTTGGCTATATATTTCACTCTGTGCTTCATATTGCAGTGAAATTGTGAGTAGCCATAATTCTCAGGGGGTGTTCCTTTCTGTTTAATTGGATTTGCACAACTTCTTAAGTATAAGCAGGAAGTTTTTATTTTCACCGTCCTCAAAAATCCCTTCAAGTAGAAGCTACCTTAATTTTTTTTTAATACGTTGAGACTCTTCGGTGAGTCAGAATTACTGGTTTTGTCCCTGATCACTGTAGAGCATTGTTAGATTTTTAGATATTGAGATGAATCCCCCAACCCCAGACCCTACACAGGGATTTTTCTCTGAGTCCTTGATGGGAGCTTGTTTTGTTTAATTTCTTGTCTTTTCGTTTTAAAGGAGCAATAATGGAAATATAATTAGTTTAATGTTCCAGGTTATTGGTTTTTGGTTAATTGAACTGTGGGAGATTATCTTCACCCACCACCAAATAGCAATAATTGCATTATCATTTTTATGATAATGGCACAACTAATGAGTGCCAGGAATGACAAAGAAAAGGCAAACACTCTCCCTTTAAATAAAAAGACCTCACCACCTTTTTGTCCACAGGCAGTTCTGCCTTCAAAAATAATGGCATGTTGAACCCCTATGGTCCAGGTCTTTGAATCTTTCTGTAAGTAAGGCATTTGGTTCTGGAGTAATTTATCTAAAAAGAGATTAAGACAGTTTTGTTCAAAGGAGCACTTGAACAACTTTGTTTATACATAGTTAGAATTAAAGACTCATTTTAATTCCTGTAGTGTTTCAAAATAGCATGTATTTATCTCTGATTGTAAAATTTTTACATATTATAAATTTTCTTAAAAATACAGAGGACAGGGCGCCTGGGTGGCTCAGTGGATTAAGCTGCTGCCTTCGGCTCAGGTCATGATCTCAGGGTCCTGGGATCGAGTTCCGCATCGGGCTCTCTGCTCAGTGGGGAGCCTGCTTCCCTCTCTCTCTCTCTGCCTGCCTCTCTGTCTACTGTGATCTCTCTCTGTCAAATGAATAAATAAAATATTTTAAAAATAAATAAATAAAATTAAAATACAGAGGACAAAAAATTATCCGAAGGTAACACTGCGTTTTGAGACTGTCTTTTTTTCATACATCCATACTCTTCTTAGGCCTCCCCATCTTTTCTACAGACCTAGGATCATACTGTACATCCTGTTTGTTTCTACCTGACAGCCTGACCTTCACCTTTGTCGTGAAGTGTTCTCTGACAACTTGATTCTTAATGGGTTCGTAGTATTCCCACATATCAACAGGTTTTTGTTTTTGTTTTTGTTTGTTTATTTGACAGAGACACAGCAAGAGAAGGAACACAAGCAGGGGGAGAGGCAGGCATAGGGAGAAGCAGGCTTCCCACTGAGCAGGGATCCTCATGTGGTGCTCAATCCCAGGACCCCAGGATCATGACCTGAGCTGAAGGCAGACACTTAACAACTGAGCCACCCAGGCACCCTTCAGCAGTTACTTAATTTATTGTACATAATTAAAACCATGTTGCGAGACATTAGATTGTCTTTGGTTTTTTGCTAGTGTATGCTTTTATGGCACTGTGGTAAATATCCCTTATGTAAATCTTGGGTGGATTCCTGGGTGAACTTTTGGAGTCAGAGTATATACACATCTTTAAGGCTTTTGCTACCCATTGGTTTCCATTACTCTAGACAGAGTATTTATATTTTCACCTGTTGTGTTTAAGAGTTCCTGTTTTTCTGAGCTCTCAACTAGCCTTCATTATAATTTTTTTAATACTGTGATTTTTAACAAGATTGTTTAAAATTGTATATGAGGAAGTTATCGTGCAGCCTTTAAGGCTTGTCCATTTAGCCTACCAAGCATAACAGCTTCAAGAACCTTTTTTTTTTTTTTTTATTAACAAGTAATGTATTATTTGCCCCAGGGGTACAGGTTTATGAATCATCGGACTTACACATTTCACAGCACTCACCATAGCACATACCCACCCCAGTGTCTATAACCCACCACCCTATCCCTATCCGCCTCCCCCAGTACCCCTCAGCATGTTTCGTGAGATTGAGAGTCTTTTATGGTTTGTCTCCCTCTTAAATTCCTCATATCAGAGAGATCATATGATAATTGTCTTTCTCTGATTGATTGACTTATTTTGCTCAGCATAATACCCTCTAGTTCCATTTTGGTGGCTGCATAGTATTCCATTGTGTGTGTGTGTGCACGTGTGTGTATATATACATGTGCACACACACATACCACATCTTTATCCATTTATCTGTTAAGAGTTTTCTTTAAAAAGAACTTGTTGGGGTGCCTGGGTGGCTCAGTGGGTTAAGCCTCTGCCCCCAGCTCAGGTCATGATCTCAGGGTCCTGGGATCGAGCCCCACATCAGGCTCTCTGTTTAGCAGGGAGCCTGCTTCTCCCTCTCTTTCTGCCTACTTGTGATCTCTCTGTCAAATAAGTAAATAAAATCTTTAAAAAAAAAAAAAAAGGAACTTGTTGACTGATTAGAAAATAAGTATAAAGTCCTTTTAAAATAAGGTCTTCTTTTTATTTAAAGATTTTATTTATTTATTTGAGATAGAGTGAGAGTGAGAGCACAGGTGAATGCGTGTGCACGAGCACAAGCAGGAGGAGGGGCAAAGGGAGAGAGAGAGAAGCAGACTCCCTGCTGACCCAGGACCCTGGGATCATGACCTGAGTCAAAAGCAGACGCTTAACCAACTGAGCCATCTTAACATAAGGTCTTATGTGCAATTTTATGTCCCACTTTTTCTGCCTGATTTATCTCGTATATTTTTTGTTACATAAAAATCTTAACATCATTTTCACACCTGCAGAAAATTTATTGTATGACTGAATCATGATTACCCAATCATTCCTCTTAGGTCATCTCTAAATTCTGCTTGTTAAAATAACGCTGTGATTGGTATCACATGCCTAAAACTTTGTATTTTTATCATTCCTTAAGACAGTTTCTGTGAAGTAAATTCACGTGTCACAGCAGGAAAGAATGTTTTCGAGATTCTCAAATGAGTAGGAAATAATGAGAAATAGTGCTATGGATTTAGCAGCATTCTTCATTAGTAGTATACCCATTACAAATGTGACCAGGTTGGTTTTTGTACTGCAGTCTCTTGTTGAAGTGGGCCTGCATCTTAAATTTAAATGTTACTTTTCTTTTTCCTGAGACATGGGTAATTTTTAAGTGTCTGTCATTTTGAAAAATCAATGCCAAGACACAAAACTGTACTGTAATTTTGACCAAATGTTGCTAGCATAAATTACCTGGCTGGAGACTTAGACTGTGTGGTTCTGGTTCCCCATTCAGTTTGTAGTAAGAAGAAACATTAGAATTATTCGGCCAAGTCATTTTCAACCCCTGTTCCTCAGTTTAATGTCTTGCTCCTCCCTTCTCTTTGAGGGAGCATATGAATAAAAGGGCCATGTGAAGTATTTGTCCCTTTTAAAAAGTAAGCATAGGATGTAGACTAGCTAAAATAAGATATGGGTTCCCAGTATTTGGATGCATCCGAGAAACTTAAACAGAAAATTGTTTTTCGAGCTTCTCTAAGAAAGATGCTCATAGTATATGAGAGAATATTATTGGGGGTGGTCTTTATAAATTTGTAAGCTAACACCGAAATTTCAAAACTTTAAAAAACATTAGCAGCAGGCGCTTGGGTGGTTCAGTTGGTTAAGCAACTGCCTTCCGCTCAGGTCATGATCCTAGAGTCCCGGGATTGAGTCCCACATCAGGCTCTCTGCTCAGCATGGAGTCTGCTTCTCCCACTGACCTCTCTTCTCTCTCTCTCTTTTTCAAATAAATAAAATTTTAAAAAATTAACAGCTTGCACTTGGGTGATTTAATTTTCAGCTGCGTACACCAGAGCGCTTTACTAACAGGTGTTGTTGTCTCTAGTTTGTACTGATTGGGAAACTGAGGAATTCGGGCAATTAAATGCCTGGCTCAAGGTTATAGAATGACTTCTTGCCAACTCTGGAAGCTGAAGCACTTTCTTATTCTCATACCAGATACAGCAGGAGCAGTGGCAGTCACAGCCTGTTTCATGCTCTTCCCTTCCGTGGTTCAGTCCTGTTGAGGACAGGAAGGTAGTTAGGTTCCACAGCCTGTTCGGTCTCTGGTCCCAGCTACAGTCTTCAACAAGCTAAAAAAGTTACTGCCGCCAGTGAAACTGGTGGTAGTTTTTGTGACACTGGCCCTAGACAGAAACTCTAGTGAAACTCTCAGGCTGTTCTTTGAGGAGCCGTAAGATGGTATCAGCTCTGTCCTGGCTGCCCCGGGGTAGGGATCGTGGGAGCAGATGCAGTTAAGTGATACCTGTTGCGTTATTGCTAGGGCTGTCTGGTCTTGGAGTAACCTGAAGGTAAAGGATCAGGCTGTGCTCTGGATTTGCATGTCCATGTTTTGAGGAAATGCCCTACATTACCTTTCCTGCGTGTTGAGATGAAAGTCTGGAGGTCTTAGAACTGCAAATGATACCTGAAGAAGCACCCAAAGGACGCTTGTAATCCTTCTATCAAGTGCCCCAGCCACATCTTTAGACCTGGATGCCGGAATCGGGGGCATTTGTAAAGAGAGACCTCCAAGACCTAGAGAAAGTGGGGCAACTGAAGGAGGAAAGGGGGGAGGTCTGGATCTGGCCTTCAAGAGTGGAAGAGGTGAGCAGGAGGCTCAGGCACGGGATCAGGAACCACGGACCAGAAGCACTGAGTTTGAGAAAAGTTATTTCGTGTGGATGACTGGAAGCTGTTGATCCATTAATGTTAAAAGAATTTGAAAATGTTAAAATACTAAATGAATTAAATGACCGATTTCAAGGGAAGGGTGTCCCCTAAGAAATAGCATAGGAAGTGACATCTTTAACCAAAAAGGAAAAGAAACTGACGGCAACCTGGGGACCATGGAGTGGTTATAAGGGATATGGGAACAGCCAAGATGGTCCCAGAGGTATAACTTCTAAGAGGCTTTAACAGCTGTTACCCACTCATAGTGCCATTTTAGAGGTAAGTATAAACTGGCTTTGTTTGTGGCTTTTGTGTGGAATCAAGTAGTTCTGTCTGCTGAATGTGAACTATTTCACTTGGGTGTAACAGATACCCTATTCCTATCTTACGTCCCTAGAGTGTTTGTTTGTTTTTTTTTCTAAATTGGTAATATGATGTTCATCTCTTGAGGGGTTTTTTTTTTAATACATATATTTTTTAAATCTGATTGTCTTCATGAACTGTAGTGTGTCATCAGGGAATAGTTAACCCCTTTTCTTGTGGGATCTCTTCATTTACTCTTCGTGTTGGTAAGTGTCAGAAAATGGAAAGGCACACAGGTGTGATTGTTTGCCCCTTACCCACTTTGAAGAAAGCAGCCATGTTGAGTTTAAAATGTAAATGAAACCCATTTTTTGTGTTGGGGGTTGTGGTTGTAATGGTGACCCACAAATTATTCAGGAGTTTGTTGCTTTCTGGGAGTAGTCCCATTTTATAGGGTGGAAATATGGTAGTAGCCTAACGAAAGTGAAATTGCTTAGTACCCTTAAGTTCATTTTGAAACAGTTTGGGATAGTTGAAAGGAATTGGCAGATAGGCCTATAGAATGGTTACAAAATAAGACTTGAATTTGAACTTGATACAGATTGCTCTCTATCTCCTCCTATTCTGGAGGAATTTTGTTTTATTGCTCAATATTTAGGGCACTGATTGTTTCTATTATATTTTCTTCACCCTGATATGTGAGCATTCCTTTAGAGACGGGCTGGCATTCCCTTAATGATGTTACCTTTCACTGTTTTCCTAGATTGGTGCTAAAATTTGGTAATTTTGATAGGCTTGGTTCCACAAGTAACTTAGAGAATAAGTGTTCACAACTTACTGGTATCAATACCTATCAGATGCAGAAATGGTATTTTTTCCCATTTAGTATTTGTCATAAGTGCTAAGAGTTATGTGGGCATTTCTCTTCCACAGCACATAATTTGATAAAACTGATTTTCTCTGCTTCTAGAGCTTGGATTTCTCAAATTTCTCTTTGGACCACATCTTCCCATTACTGTACGAGAGGCAGTAGCACATGGTAGTGAGTGTTGACTTTGGCTAGGAAGGACCCCAAGTGTTGGGTAGCCTTGGCAAGTTCCTTCTCAGCTCTGAGTATTGGTGTCTCCATCGGTGAGCTCAGAGTAAACCTCAGAGTTGTGCAGATTATTACAAAGGAATTTGAAGAAAGAAAGAATTCTGATGGGCTGGAGTAGTTAATAGTAGTATGGAATTAAACAAAATTAAATCAGATCTTAGATGCCTGTTATCTGCAAAGTACTTTCCTGGTTGCTGCTGCTGTAATCCTGGTGTAGTTGGCAGTCTGTAAACCTTATAGTATTCTTTGATTTCTGGTCCATTTTTTTTTCCATACCATTCATGCTTATATTTTTTGGTCCCAGTCACCATTCCTTAAAAAACTAATTAAATGCATTTTTAGATACATAATTTTGTCAATATCCATTCACATCTACCACCTCTAGGCCCAACTCTTTGTCATCTCTATGCTGGTCTAATTTTTGCTGAGCCTTAAAACCAAAGACAGGTTCCAGGGGTTGTTGTGGGACCTCCAGAATGGGGATTGCACAGAATAATCTTATTTTTCCTCTATTCTTCTAGTCTGTTATGTTCTGAACCCACACATGTTTTCGGAAGGACCAGATGGCTGACACTGGCTAATGGGAACCAAAAGACAAGAGTGAAAGTAACCTGGTTGTCACATACCCCAAGAGTAGAGGGGCCTCACCTTTGCCCCAAGGTCAATTTCTTTATCTCTCTGGAGACTTTACCCCATTTACTAAAAACTTCAATACAACCTGGCTTATCCGAAGTTAGATTATCAAGTCAAGCAGCAGCATTTGTTAAATGAAGAGGGTTGTACTCGGGACTGTGGGAGAGAAGAAGCATCTGCCTTTACAAAGGCAGTGTAACCTGGTAGTTTAGAACTTGAGTCTGGAGTCAGGTGGATCTGGGTTCAGATCCAGCCATAACCACCTTTGAGCTCCTTGGTAATGAACAGTAGCTTAGGCTTTCCAAGTCTCAGTCTTCTCATTTGTGAAATGGGAGTAATCATAATAATAGTACATTCTTCACATACAGTACGAGGAATGAATGGAATATCACAGATAAATTATTTACTGCGTGCCAGGCACCATACTAAATATTAAGTCTTTGTTATTAAAGAGCACATAATCAAATGAGAGGATCAGCACACAGAAAAGAGCAAGGCCTTGAAAGGCCATAGAAACATTGTCAGTGGAATAGAAGTGCCAGAGCTGAAGAAGGTACTCAGATAATTAGGCAAGTGTGGGAGACTTCGTAAGAGAGAGAATTCTCAACTCTGTGGAAGAAGATTGTTTTGCTTCACCTTGTGTACTCAAGGCACTCAGGTTTGGAGAACGATCCAAACAAAGCTGTTTAGGAGTCATTATAGACCTCTGAGCAAAAGAATGATCTAGGAGCTGGCTTTCCCTGCTACACCCAAAGAGACAAGTTGACTAAGTAAGAATAGCCATATCCTGGAATTAATAAGTAAACTGATCAGACAGGAAGAAGACGGCTGGCCTTGGGGGCCCCCACAGATGAGAGACCGAGGGCCGGGTGGCAGGCTGAGCGGGCGGCAGGCTGAGCGGGCAGCCGGAGAGGAGTCATCAGGGTAAACTCGAGTGCTGGGAGGAGATTAGTGGTCAGGGGCTCCAGGAGAGAGAAATCATGAGGTAGGTTTTCTTCTTTGAAGGTGGGGAAAGATCAAGTGCAGACTGAGCTGTGGCCAGCGCTTACAGACCAGGAATCCACACTAGCTCTAATCAGAGAGCTCTTGGTGTGCGGGAACTGCCAGTTTGCCGACGTGAAAAGAGCCCCAGACTGGGTACTGGTGAGCCCTGAAGTCGCACCCCAGCTCTGCCACTCAGTGAGCACGGGTAAGTCATCCACCTTCTCCGGGCGGCCTTGATGGCCATCCCTCCTCTGAGGCTAAAGAAAGGGAGGCCAGAATGCCCAGAGCAGCCTCCTTCCTGTCTCAGGATAGGAAAGGATCTCAGGAACCCCCTTCATGTGGTAGGAGCTCCTAGTCGTGGGGTCATAAACAACCCTCTGTGACCAGAAAAGTCAAACTGCAACCGTAATCAGTGACCCAGAGCAATGAATGTGACGCTGGGTAATTCTGCTCTGAGGGCCTGACCACAGCTTCCCTGGAATGTGGCAGACCTCTGGAGTTGGGCAGTGAGCGTTCTCACTGGCAGGCTTTTCTCTGAAGTTGGCCTCACCTGAGCAGTAGAGAAAGGTACAGAAGGGCATTTCTGCGCTTCTCCAAGCACGCTGTGCAGACAGTGAGGATTACTGCTGTTATGACTATCCTGTCAATATGTCCTAACTCTTTTCACCTCATAGGACCAAGTTGACGGAAGCGTAGGACCAACACTGAGTACTTTTGAAAGAAAGCTGTTTGATTCCTGTTCACCGAATGCCATTTCTTTCAGGGTAGATTGAAGGGCTCTGCCCTTAAAGAACAGTGCTATTGACCCTAGTTTGAGGGTTCAAGCCACCCCATGGGTTAACTTCAACAGATGAAAATTTTTCCTTGGCTACAGCAACATCCCTAATCCTGACCAGCCATGGAGAGGTTCGGTTCTTACAAGGAAAATGAGTGAATGTGGGAATGGCTCACCACATTGGGAAAACAAAACTCACATCCTGCTGATGGTTGGCTGAGGACTGTCATGTCCACATACAAAGAAAAGCATGTGGCACAGTTGTAGGACAAAGGTGAGCAGAGATCTACTGTGGAAAGGGGCACATTTTTCTTATAGAGAGAACAACCAAGGCATGCCCCTCGGTAAGCAGTGTCGGTGGGCGATGGCAGGCACACGCATGGAGGCTCGCTTTCCCTTGCTCCTCGTGTCCACTCTCCCTGGGTTAGCCAGCTCTGAGCACCCCCTTCGTCCTGCCCTGCCCGGTTAGCTTGGTCAGCGTACCTCCAGAGCAGGTCCTGCTCCTCAGTTTTCAGAAGGGACTTTTCTCCAGTCTCTCGATTCAGTGATGATGTCTGGGAGACAGAGGTGACCCTCAGTCCTTCTGAAAGTGGTGGGGTAGGTAGGTGGCACATTCTCTTCAGTGGGCCATGCCGGGTGGTATTTGGGACCATGGCTAGAGAGGATTAGGATCAGGGAAAGCCCCTCCAGCAACAACATAGGCTCAGATGATAATTCTTGGGTGAAAAGTGTGATTAACATTACTACAAATGGAAGTCTCAGGGTAATTCTAAAACCATGTCCTTCCGGTTCCAGCATTTCCGAGTTCTGATAGCCCAAGCAGTAGGGGTGCTGTTGACTGGGGGCCGCCAGGGCTGGCCATGGCAGGCACCTGCACTGAAGTCTGGAGCAGCCCACACAACTCCGCGTGGCTTTGTTCCTGCTCTCCACAAACCTGGCCATACTTGCTAAGAATCACGGTCCCCGCTTTTTTAGGGAGAAAATGACAGGCACTCTTCCTCCCGTTTTGTTTTGTTTTTTTTGGGAGGGGGGTAAATCTGTCAGGATAGAATGTGACCCAGAGGAAGAAGAGTTAGGGAAAAGGCAATAGCAGAGGAGTGGCAAAGAAAGAAGTTTCTCTTTTAATTGAAAAATGGTGTGCATTTAGTGGCCATGTTTTTTGTTATGTCACATAGGCGTGGGGTGGAGGGGGGGGCATGACATCTGGGAGGAAAGCAGGAAGAGGCACATGGGAAGGTTTTTGATTTATTTTTACCAAGCCCTGCGGTGGAGGGATTTTTAAACTTTTCTTAAGATTCATTCTCCTGAATTCCTTCATCTTCTTTATTCTTATACTGGAATTACTGAAAGATGGTGGGTTTTCACGGTAGGAAAGGAGGGGTGTCTGCAGCTGGAAAGAAAGCTGTTGGGTTGTGTTCGTGAGGCTTACTCATGGTCCCACCAGAGATGTGTGCACACTGGTCCACACGTGCCGACACGTACAGTGTGCATGAATGCCTGAGTGTACAAAGGGTTCAAAAGGAGAGTATTTTGGGGGAGATTAGTTTCATGTTGTTTGCTGTAAAGCACAAAGTGATGTTGAGATCAATGTAGAAAGATCCTCTAATATTAGTTACCAGGGAGGGCTTTATTTTCTTGAAGGCACTAAGTTTAATTCAGAGACAGTTCTAAAATTTAAAACTAAAATTGGGACCCATACAGTAGTTTTTAAGGGCACCTGAGATGATTAAAAATTAAATTTATCCCTGTCCATCTGTCACTGTGTTATTCCTCTGATGCTACCAGATTAGTTGAAATTCTCTCATTTCAACATTTACCTATCATACTACAACATTAGGAGAAACGTTAGGCTTATGTAGTATAGCTCCTTTTATTTCACAGATAAACTGAGACCCAGGAAAACAAAATGACTTAAATCTGCTTGTCAGAGTTGATTGATAGCACAACTAGGACTAGAACCCAGGCCAGTTCTTGCTACTCCAGTATGAGTAGTTATCAGTTTGCCTTCTGGAGTCCTCCCATGGGTTTTGAATGCCAGCTCTGCTGTTTTATCAGGCAAGTTACTTAACACTGTGTGTCTGTTTCCTCATCTGTAAAATATTGTGAATGTAGGGTAACATTTTCTAGTATATGGAGATTACTTCATAAATGTTAAGTAACTATTTTACTCTGTAGTCTTTCTGCCTTATTTGGAAGACCCATTCACTGCCTAGTGAATGAAACAAAGTCATTGTTTCAGTAGAGCTGATGGGAATAAACAGTAATGTGGTAGAGGCAACCACACTGGTCTGGTCTTTGCTCTCAGAACAGGTGTCCCTATCTGGTGTGGTTTGTGATGTAAGAGGATATTTGGTTTAATCTTCCAGACCCACCGAGCATGCCCATGGCCAAGAGAAGTGATAGTCACATGCCTGATTAAATCCTCGGGCTGGACTTTTGACATAAAAACTTCCCAAATAGGGGGGTCTGGCTGGCTCAGTTCAGCATGCCAGTCTTGATCTCAGGGTCACGAGTTAAAGCTCCACATTGGGCACAGAGTGTGTTAAAAAATAATAACAGTAATAAAGTGAAATTTCCCAAATAGATTCTGTGGCTTTTCACAGAATGGCCAGATTTTTTTTCTGTAAAGCAAAATAAATTTTATCTCAGGGTAGCTATTTTAATAAGTGACTCCGATATCCCAGGCATGTGTCTTCTAAGTGACCCACTTAGAAGTCAATATGAGAATTTGCTTATTAGAAATTTTAGAAGTAACTATTAAGGAAAGACTGACTGTTAAGGGCTATTTTCCTCTAATAACACAAATTGGTCCCTACAGCTCAGGGAATAATATTGGCAGGGTATGCCTTGCTTCAGCCCCAGCTGCAGAGAAAGATTGGTCTGTTTGAGCCTTAGTTAGTTTTGGTTTTGGTTTTTAGATAATTGTGTCTCCATTTAACAGATTGTCATTACTTTCCCTCCAAGGTCAGAACAGGTTCTGCATGTAAGCCTTAGAAACGAGTGAGCACGCACAGAGGGGTCTGAGTCTGGGAAATGTACCACATAGGGCTGACGGAAGCATCACCCGTTAGTGCCAGAAGCCAGCCTTTCTAGTTGAGACGATTGGCAGAGCTTCGGGGTCTTGCATTCTCTGATCCTCGAATAGTTGTAAACCCTGGTTATTTTGAAGAAAACCGTTTGGGTGTGCCTGTGATTTGTTACTCTTTGGGAGTCCGTATTGTCCTTCAGACACCTCGTTAGATGAGTTCGGGGCAGCAAGTGGTGCTGAGCCAGCATGCCGCCCTTAAAGGGGCACCGGGGCATTTCATACGCCCGGGGCAAGCGTTTTCTCACATTACTCTTTCCTTGGCATCAGGCTCTGACCCATAGGATGCCAGGAGCGTGTGTTGTGGGTAGAGCAGACCTGTGACCAGTTGACAAGTAAATTAAGGAAGGTACTTTTGGGGGCAGGGGAGTATTTTATGATCTGTCAAGAAAGAAACCTAAGTAGAAAGTAGATTTGATTTTTTTTTTTTACTTGCTCTTTTATTTAACTTGGTCTCTAAAAATGGTAGTACAGCTTTTCTGCTCTCCCACTCTACTTAGGAAAGGAAAAGGCAGTTGCAATATATTATCAGGGATAGATTCTCAGTGACTGTAAAATACTCTAACATAGTCCATGATTGGGAGAGGCTTTACTTGCTTTGTTAAATATGACATTGCGTTCAGAATGACTCTTCCTACGTTGCACAGCGATGCCAGCCTTCTGGAGGCATCAAACCACGTTTCAGGCTTCATAGCCCACAGATTGAGCCGGGTGGCTTCTGAATTGTGTTACTGCAGAACATTTCCCATTGAACAACCCAGTGTGTCTGTGTTCCATTTTTCTAAATGGAGTTGAGATTCAGTGACTTGAAGTTTGAATGCCACTCAGACATTTCAGTTAAAGAACCCTCCGAAGTTTTCAGCCATTCACTGTCTCCTCTGGAGAGTCTGGTTGGAAAGAAACTCTTCCCGAAAGGGAAAATCCCACAATTCCAAGTTTCTCTCACTTAACATGTTGCTGAATGCAGCATCACATGCTAAGGAAACTGGAATAATGTCGGTCAGGCTGGATGAGCTCCTGGCAAGCCTTGTCACCTGTTTTTAGTTCCAGTCCGTTTAGACGCAGCGGAACACTGGTCACTGTTGGCCTGTGTACCCAGCTTTGTTAAAGACATTGCTTGTAACTTTCCTTTGTGATTAGGTAAAATCTTGAAGATGGTTTTGGTTTCTAAATATAGGCAGGGGTCACAACGCTAGACTTCACAGCTGTGTTGTTAGACCAGACTTGAGGTTTATTGATAACAGTTTTATAGGGTGTTCAACCTTACCTATGAATACCTTGCACATTTTGCTGTTCAGTTTTATAAGTTGTGTTAACAGGCATGAACAGGATTCAGTGGGGAGGGGGCTTTCTTTCAGATTTGTGAAACCCAGCAAACCTCTTTGTTGGGAAATTCCTAGCCATGCTCTATAAAGAAGTTTGCACAGTCCTATATAGATAGGTTTTAGAAAATTCCAGCTTACCTAAAAGCTCCTGGAAGTGAATTTGCAAAATCATGAGGAAGTGAATAGATCTGATTTTGTTTTTCCACTGATAATTTCTAGGATAGTTAGTTAATTCATTTGTGATTAATTTGTTTGGGTAGAAGAACAGGAACTTTAAAAAAAAAATTTTTTTTTTTCCTTTCACGGAGATTTGAGCTACTATTAGTTTTTTACTGGGTATTTTATTCCAAATGTAAAAAGCAGTGCCTGGATGTAGGTCTAGTTGTTCTCGAAGTTCTCATTTGAGGTTAAAGCTAAAAAAAAGAAAAAGTTTTTATGTGAAAAGGGCAAATACTCAGTGTCATAGGGTCACATATTTTGATCCTTCATACCAAGCATCCCTCTGGAGGTCTCTGCTACTGCCACCAACTACTTAGGGAACAAAAGAAATGGTCTCTGTGTATGTAGCGAGCCTCCTACTAGAAAGACAGGAGTCTGCCTTGAGAAGTCTCCCTATCCTCTTGCAGTGCCTGTTGGCACAAAGCAAAGTGCTTTCAGCCAAAGGGAAGAGAAGGCCGATCCTTAGTTTGCAAAACCCACCTAACCTTTGCTAAGCATGACCCTCATTGCTTTCTCTTTAATGGTAGTGAAGCTGGATGTCAGAGTGGCACCAACCAGGATTTTGTTTGCTCTCTCCTAGATATGGGTTTGTGGAGTTTGATGATCTGCGTGATGCAGATGATGCTGTTTATGAACTAAATGGCAAAGACCTTTGTGGTGAGCGAGTAATTGTTGAGCATGCCCGCGGCCCACGTCGAGATGGCAGTTACGGTTCTGGACGCAGTAAGCATTTGAAAGGGCATTTGTATCAATGCCATACATGCCTTTGTTGTTAAATGTTAATTTTTTAAGTAATTAATTAATGAATGTTACACTGAAATGTATTGCTCTTTAAGCTATTTGTTTTATAAATTATGTATCTTTTTGAATGTAAAATTGCAAATAAACATCTTTGATACTGCTTAATTTTAATTTAATTAATGACATAAAGTTCTTGTTTTAATACTTTATAAATATGTTTAATGATGTGTGTTTGTGTTGTTGTTTTTTTTTTCTCTGTAATGCAATTGTTTAACATAGATTTAACAAAGACCTCAATGTTTTAATTAAAAGAATCCTTTGAGGCTAAGATGACTGCCTGTTCCATTTGCTGACCTTGGGTTACCTTTCCATGCGTGGCTCTTTGAACCATTGTGGCCCTTGGCTGACCAAAACAGGAAGCCATGTGACGACCGCAACCTTTCCCCATTAGACCTGGGTGGTGAGGATCCCAAGGGTTAGACACAGATGAGATTAAACTGAAATAGGTGCCTGAAAATCTTTTTTTCGTATAAAATATTCACAAAACTTTAATCACTGTGAGTAACACCAGTAACTGATTTAGTAATTTGGTTACTTATTTCTAAATTGTTAAATTGTTAATGGTTTTAATTTATGCATGTTAATTTTAAATATAATATTAATGAATATATATATATATATATATATATATACTTACCACTTTGTAAATTAAATTAAATTAAATTTCATGTTTAGTTGATTTTTTTTTTAATCTAGTTTAGAATTAAGGGGCGGGGATTGAACTAAAATATCTGTGCTGTGTGGGGTGGGGGTAAATGGTGTAGACTTAAGGGGAATATGTGCTGTGTCACTTTTTCCTTTTCCCTCACTGAAGTAATGTTATCTATTTGAAACTTCCAAAGGTGGATATGGTTATAGAAGAAGTGGCCGAGATAAATATGGCCCTCCTACCCGTACAGAATACAGACTTATTGTGGAGAATTTGTCAAGTAGATGCAGCTGGCAAGACCTAAAGGTTTGGGCCTTACTAACCTTGTGGGATAAGTTTGGGGAGGAGTTAAACTTGGGAAAGAGGTCATTTTATGCTGGGCCATGTGAATGAAGAATGTAATGGTATTATATGTTTGAAAGCTTTCCCGAAGCTTGGAAAATCTCTAAAGGTTCTAGGGGCTCCTGGTGGGCTCAGTGGAACATGCAACTCTTGATCTCGAGGTTGTAGATTCAAGCCCCATGTTGGGTGTAGAGATTGTTTAAAAATAAAATCTATTTAACAAGTAGAAACAAAAATTTTTAAAGCTTCCATAGGAGTAGAAAAGGCATCAGAATCTCACTATTACTATACATTAGGGGACCATCACTCTAAAGACAACCTGTATTAAATATGCCACTGTATAGAGTTTGTTGTAGAGAGATATGCCATCGTAGTTTCTCACCAACAAAAAGTTGGAACCACCGGTGTTTCCTGCAACATTAGTTGTAATAATCAACATTTGTGAGTAGCCCTTCGTTGGAGAAAATGACTGTCTGACTCATTCTTTCATAAGGTTTTGTTGTGTTGGGTTTTTTCCCCCCATGAAATACTCATCCTCCAAGAGTTTTAAGGTCAAAGATTAAGGTCCAGTTGCTGTGTTGACCATCCAGTGCACTGAACCTAGCTTAGTTTTCGACAACTGTTTTTAAGCTCAGTAGGGAAGAAAGGCTTGAGTAGTGTCTTAATCTGGATGGTAGAAGGACAGAAGAAAAAGAAAGTCACACTTTCCACTCTCACTTCTCATTTTTAGTCCATTGTGAAACAAATCCTCTCTAGCCAAATGAGTGAGCGTATTTAGGTTCAGCAAAAAGTAGTTAAGGATCTTACATTCATATGTCTTTAACTCATCGAAGCAGTTTTATATCCCTTTTTAAATTTGCTCCCAACAGTCTTTAGATAACAAAGACAAGATCCAGAAAGGGCTCACACGTTGGTCTTAGCGCGGGAGGCAGGAGTACAGCCTAAGCTGGCGTTTCTTCAGCGCTTGGTGCCTTTTTCGGCAGTAGTAGAGGCGGCCCTCACCTGTGCTCGCTGCGGGGATGACTCGGTGTTCAGGAAGTTAAGGGTTTGATGTTTGGGTAGAAACTGGGAAAGGCTTTCAGACTTTCGGTTAAAATGGAGTTTAGCCGGTATGTTCAGTTGATCTACTTCCGTGCCTTTGGTAGTTTCACTCTCTAGAAAAGAGAGTCATAGAGCAGATGTCCTTGTAAGTCAGAGCGGACTTAAGACCGGGGCTCTGGGGCCCACCTATCTGCAGTGAATCTGTCCGTTACTGTAGTTACCAAGTTACTTTCTTTTTGTGCCTCATATTTTTCAACTGTAAAAATGGGATTCATACCCATTTTTACTCAGTTACTGTCAGAATTGAACGCAATTCAATATAAAAAGTCCAGGAACAGTTCCTGGCACAATAAATGTGTTAATTGAGGAAATGCAAAAGTAAATTTAACGGCTGTTTTTTGTTTTTAAAATTACAAATGCATAACACCCAGTGATGTTGGTGTTGAGAGGAAAGTTACATGGTAGTCTGCCTTAAGAGGCATTGAGAACTGGTAGTTCGACCTATCAGGTGGGGTAAGTACTATTCATTCAGATTCTGAAGTCTGTATATTCTACTTTTCTGTTCTACCAAGTGGGAAAAACAATTGTATCTATCTCATGTTAGGACTTTAATCATGCCAGTCCCTACAGTAAACATTTAATAGTTAGCTGCTGTTACTAGTAATTTGGAAGTGTGGAAATAATAAAACAAAAGTAGTGTCATTCTTCAAGGCCTTTACATCCTCAACCTGTCCAACATAGTCCCAGTCTTAGCATAACTTCATAACATCTTCATTCAGTCTGAGAGGTGTCCAGATCTGGGTGATGAATTCTATGGACCTTTTTTTTATCCAGAGCCCCCACTCCTACCAGTAGTTCAGTTGAAGGAATTTTCTGCAAAGATATTCCCTTGCTGGATTATGAATAATATAGCAAGAGACTATACATAACCTGAAATACCCAACAACTGGGAAATCCTCAGAAATAGTACTGGACACCCTACTTGTGAAGGTTGTATGTTAAGGCTTAAACATTTTGTGATGCAGTGAGCAAAGAAGGTATTGAATGGCATGTGTTCAGAGGAAAGTAGTAACAAAAAGAAACTGCTGTTGAGTAAGTAACACTACATACAAAGTATTTATGGGGAAATTAGCTATAAAACCTTAAGTTCTAAATTTATCTAAATGTCATGGTCATTTCAAATACTAATACGATCTCATCTTATCTATACATGACTTTTTTTTTTTTTTAAAGATTTGTTTATTTTAGAGAGAGCAGGGAGAGGGGTACAAGGGTAGGGGGAGAGAGTCTCAAGCAGCCTCCCCACTGAGTGTGAGCCTAATGGGAAGGTTGGCTTCACGACCCTGAGATCATGTCCTGAGCCAGAATCAAGAATCAGATGCTTAACCGACTGAGCCACCCAGGCGCCCCCACTTTTATTTTTTAGTTCTTTTTTTTAGTTTTTGTTTTTTTATTATCTCTATACCACACGTGGCGCTCAAACTCCCAACCCCAAGATCAAGAGCCAGTGTTCTTCCAGCGGAGCCAGCCAGGCGCCACTTCAGTATGTATCTGGCATGTTAGTTGTGTTCTCCCAGTGGGTTTTATGAACTCCCAGGAGAGCCTGAGCAAAGAGGAAACAGCAGTAAAGGGACTTGGGTTATTGCACCTTTGAAGCCAGAGCTTGACACTACTGTTCTTTTGCCTTTGTTTTGAAGAAATGATATAACAGTAATTTCATTTTCTTTTTAAAGTTCTATTTATTTAAGTAATCTCTGCACCCAGTGTGGGGCTCAAACTCATGACCCTGAGATCAAGAGTCACATACTCTTCCCGCTGAGCCAGCCAGGCCCCCTACCAGCAATTTTATGTAAACAGAGGTGCTAATCTCATTATCCCTTTCTGAATTTTTTATATAACCCTAGATAGTTGTCAATATTTATATGTCTTTAAACAAGTATTTATAATGAAATGTAAAAGATCTCTAACATTTACTCATGTGTGGTAACATGAGCGTCTAATGCTGCTATAAACAATCTAGCCACTCTAAAATTTAGGAAGTGATAGTTAAAAATGTTCATATTCACACATAACTGTTTAAAGGAGTAAATACTTGTTGTCTCTACCATTCACCTGGTGCTTTAAAGAACCTTAGTAAATGGTTGGTATATAGATGGAAATATTTTCAGGAGTAAACTCCATTCTGAAGAAAACTAATTTTTAATGTTCATTATGATAATTGCATTAACAAAATATATCATGACCTATTGAGTGATTTTTCTTTTTTTTTTTTAAGGATTATATGCGTCAGGCAGGAGAAGTGACCTATGCAGATGCTCACAAGGGACGCAAAAATGAAGGGGTGATTGAATTTGTGTCCTATTCTGATATGAAAAGAGCTTTGGAAAAGTTAGATGGAACTGAAGTCAATGGCAGAAAAATCAGATTAGTTGAAGACAAGCCAGGTTCTCGACGACGCCGGTCCTACTCCAGGAGCCGGAGCCACTCAAGGTACTGCTAACATTTGCGTGTCGGTGCTTGCTGTCAGTTCCTTAATGAGTACATAGATGAATAATCCTCCTGTTGAATTCTTAGCACATGGTTCTGTCTGGTTTGGTAACTCCAAACTTTGAACTGAACATTTATTTGTAAAACTCTTGAACTCTTACATCATGTGCACAAATTGAAATTCTTTCTCTGAAGCAGGTATCAGTGACCTATTTTCATATTTTTTCTTTGGTACCCCAGATCATACCCTTTCTGGGGACAAGCATGGCGAGTAGTCCCTTGGTTTACTTTCCCAAACACCACCTACTCAAGAGTAGAGACTTTTTTTTTTTGTTTTAAAGATTTTATTTATCTATTTGCCAGAGACACAGTGAGAGAGAGAACATAAGTAGAGGGAGTGGGAGAGGCTTCCCACTGAACAGGGAGCCCAGTGTGGGGCTCGATCCCAGGACCCTGGGATCATGACCTGAGCCAAAGGTAGACACTTAACAACTGAGCCACCCAGGTGCCCTAAGAGTGGAGACTTTCTTATTCAGCAGCTACTCAGCACTAGGCCAGGCACTTGGGAACGAGACAAATACAGCCCGTGCCGTCATGAAAGTCAGCCTAGTGGAGAAAACAAGCATTGAGCAAATAATGACCGCTGTGATGAGTGTATGGCAAAGGAAATGTACACAGCACTACTTTGGAGAATGACAGGGGTTTCTCTAAGGTGGTGTCATAGACGCTGAGCTCTAAGGAGAAGCTGGAGGTGGCGGGTAGAGAAAGGATTAGTGCCCTTGTACTTCCGGCAGAGGGCAGCAGGGCGAGAGCAGCTTGAGGTGATGCAGAGAAGGGCCAGATCCTGCCAAGCCATGGGCCAAGTAAGGATTTCCGAGCAGTGGGAAGTCACTAGAGATTTCTAAGCTTTTCAGGTTTGGCTTTGTTTTTTTAGTTTTTTTCTTAAGGAAAATGTCAAATACATAAAGCATTAGAGAGAAAATAGTGAGCTCTGCATTCCCTTATGCCTGTTCCATCCAGCTTTATCTCTTGTCATTTTGCCAGTCTTGCCTCCCCACCATTGCCACTGCCTCATTTTAAGGCAGGTCTGGGCATCCCGTCATTTTACCCATGATTATTTCAGTGTGTACGTCTAAAGTCTAAAACCGTGATGCCATGTTACAGCTAGTAAATTTGTATGCACATTCCCCAGTTGTCTCAAATCCGTATGCTTGCGGTTAGTTGCTTTGTTCCTCCTCGGATCCCTGCTGGGGTTACACATTGCCGTTAGATGGCATGTCTCTTCTTCATCACTGGTATGTCCTCCTTTGTCCTTTTTTTTTTTTTAATTCTCCATGCATTTAGTTGAAGAAACCCTTGCCCGCTTTGAAGATTTTCTCCTAGTGGAGATTTGTCTGATCACATCTGGTGGTGATACTTATGTTCCTTTATCCTCCCTCCCATATTCCCTATAAACGTATAGTTAGAACTGGAGTTAGATCTTGAGGCATGCAGAGTAGGGCCGGTATTTTAGCAGGTCAGCTTCATAACTAGTACTTGATACTTCCTGATGCATCCCTCATGTGGTGTCTGGATGTCCCACTGCAAATGATGGGGAGAGCACACCAGTGTGCCGGGGCTGTGATGCATTCGTAGAGACTCTAACGTGTGTTACGGAGTCCTGCGACAGTCCGTCTGACGGGCTTAGCATCTTAGCATCCTCCCTCACTGGAGCCAGTCAGTCACTGTTGCTAACTGATGACTTTCTAATTTCCTCATTCTTTCTGGATTTAAAGTCTGTAATTCTGTCGATGACTTCCACTCTCGTTGCTCTCCAATACAGTTTTTATAGGAAGTGCAAAATAGAAGAAGTTTGACACCTTTACTTACCAACTTTTAGAATTTTAAATGTGCCCGAGGGTTCCCCAAAGGTAATGATGAGGGTGGTGATTTAGTGTTAATATCATTTTGAATGAATTCTCAGATGTTGATATGTGTATTTAACGTTTCATCTTCTACAGCAAATTTTTTATGCTCAAATTGTTCTGTCTTTGGTCATTGGGAGCCCTTAAAGTTGGCTCCTGTGTCTTCAGTATCTTGGTTTTGTTTGGTTTTCTTATGAATATGTTTCAGTGTATGTTTTCTCAAGCTTTTCATTGCGATCATTTTCAAACATCAAAGTTGCAAGAATGGTTCGTGATCACCTGTGGACCCTCCTGCCGTCTTCCTCGTATGTGTGCATACTTATGCATGTGCCCTACATGTTGACTCTGTTGTAGCGTTTTAAGGGAAGTTGAAGACATGATGCTTCACCCCTAAATACATTAGCATGTGTGTCCTTGAATGAGGAGAACCTCATTTATATTTTCTGATCTAAGAACCTCAACAGCGATTCCATAGTTCTCTTCTGTCCAGGCCATTTTCAGATCTACTTTTGTCCTGACCAGAATCCCAGTCTAGTCTTACATGATAAGCTCTGTGGTCTGAAGCAGCCCCTCCCCCTTATCCTCTCCCCCCGCCAAACAACATTGACCTTTTTTTTTTTTTTTTTTTTTTTTTTTTAGCAGTACCCCACATTCTGAATTTTCTGTTTCCTTTTAGCATCGATGAACGTGTGCTTTATCCCCTGCTTCCCTGAAACTGGAAGTTAGGTCTAGAGAAGTGTGATGGCCATACAGGTTCAACGTATTTGGCCAGAGTCCTTTTGGGTAGATGGTAGCAGTCTTTGAACGTTTCCCTCTTTCTGCCCTGAGGAGATGTTCTAGGCCCATCTTGTGCACTCCTGCCCTGCTCTTGGAATCAGTCATTTCCCCAAGAGCCCTGTTTCGTGTGGTGGGAAGTAAGCAGAGTTCACAGTCTTGGCCTTTTAAAGATTTTTCTAGAGCTTGGATATATTTTGAAAACGGCTCTCTGGCACAGTGAGTGAATCCGGTAAAGGGCAGAAGTGTTCACAGGAAGGCTAGTAAGGAGGCTGTTGAGGGACCATGATCGACGGAGTTGGCTTGGTCAGGGCGGCAGCAGAGGTGGGCGGCACATGAAGGGCAGATTGCTCTGTTCGTCTGGAAGCGGACGAGGGGGCAGGAAAGAGTTCAGGGCGGCTGCGGCGTCTCTGTGGGAACTGGGTAAACGATGGAGGCGTCGGCGGGAAGAAGGAAGGGACCCAGCAAAAAGTGGGTGTGGGGGGAAGCGTTTCAGGACTAGAGGTGCTGAGTGTCAAGGAATCTGTGCAGGTGCAACGTTTGCGGGTACTGGATCCTTGAACCTAGAACCATGGAGCGCGTTCTCTTTCACCTTTGAGCCGGGACACAGCCAGTGCCAGACATATTTTTCGATTATGAAACGCCTTCCTATTCAGCTGGCCTTTTGTCAGCAAGTATTTAAGGATATTCTCTCCCCCTAGGTCTCGTTCCCGAAGCAGACATTCTCGTAAGAGCAGAAGCCGAAGCGGCAGCAGCAAAAGCAGCCATTCTAAGAGCAGATCCCGGTCCAGGTGGGTCTTCCCTGGTGCACGCAGAGGCGGTCTGCAGGGTGCATGTAGACCGCGTCCCGCTTGGGTCTTAGTCCTGGTACCAGTCTTCCCTCACCCCAGGCTTTCCAGCCGGGGTTTAAGAGTTGGGGTGCAGAAAGCCGTCCTGGGCCCGTGCCCACCACGCCCTCCCCCTTCTCTTGGGACGTCTGCTTCTGTGCAGCGGGGCTGCGCGTGAGGCCGATGCTGGTGTCTCCGCAGGTCAGGCTCGCATTCCCGGAGCAAGAGCCGCAGCCGCAGCCAGAGCCGCAGCCGCAGCAAGAAGGAAAAGAGCCGGAGCCCCAGCAAGGATGACAAGAGCCGCAGCCGCAGCCGCAGCGCCGACAAGCGCCGCAGCAAGAGTAAAGACCAGGCCGAAGAGAAGGTCCAGAACAGCGACGGCGCCGGCAAGTCCAAGAGCCGGAGTCCCAGTCGGCACAAAAGCAAGAGCAAAAGTCGCAGCAGGAGTCCGGAGAGGCGAGTGGAGGAGAAGCGCGCGAGCGTGAGCAGGAGCAGAAGCAAGGAGAAGAGCCGCAGCCAGGAGCAGGGCGTGCACAGGAGCCGCAGCCGCAGCCAAGGCGGCAGCCGCAGCCGCAGCCGCAGCAAAAGCAAGGACAAGCGGAAGGGCAGGAAGAGGAGCCGTGAGGAGAGCCGCAGCCGCAGCCGCAGCCGCAGCCGCAGCCGCAGCAAGAGCGAGAGGAGCCGAAAGCGGGGCAGTAAGCGCGACAGCAAGTCGGGCGGCAGCAAGAAGAAGAAGAAGGAGGACGCCGAGCGCTCGCAGTCCCGGTCGCGGTCCCGCTCGGCGTCCAAGGAGCGGGAGCACGCCAAGGCCGAGTCCGGCCAGAGGGAGGGCCGCGGAGAGAGTGCGGATGCCGGCGCCAACCAGGAGACCCGGTCCCGGTCGAGGTCCAATTCCAAGTCCAAACCCAACCCTCCGTCAGAATCACGCTCCAGATCAAAGTCCGCTTCAAAAACCCGGTCTCGGTCCAAGTCCAGATCCAGGTCTGCGTCCAGATCGCCCTCTCGGTCTAGATCCAGGTCCCACTCGCGGTCCTAACTGGCTACGAGCACAGCTGGAACTCCCCGAGAAGTCTTTTGTACATGTTTGGTAGCCGTAGCACAAGTGATCCAAGTAGAACATATGTCACTGCTGTACATTTTTAACTCCCCTAATGGTGTGTCTACAATTGTTCAATCTAAGTGCTTCCTCTCCGTAAAGCCTCCTGGCACCAGGCCTTCCTGCTCGACTGAAAACAATCTTCTCTTTGAAAACCCCTTTACTCATGGCCCACAGTAGAATATCCAAACCACCGCGGCCCTCAGCCTGGCCTTTCCTACAGGGAGCTCAGTACCTGGACGGCTTTCAGGCTGGAATGCTGACATAGGTAGGTACGGTGAGTTCAGCCATTTTTGCCCTTGAATTGATGCCCTTTGATGTTTGCCATTTAGTGAAAGTGCGAAGTCTTAAGTTTCCTACCACTTTGGTTTCATACTTTTGGACTTAACAAAGTTGTGAATAGCACAGTCGAGGAAAATTGATACCTGCAGTAACCCATAGGAAATAAACTGTAGAGTTCCATATTCTGGTATTGTGATTATATTGTTTTATATTAAAAAAGAAAAGAAAAGAATTTTTTTTAATTTTATTTTTCCCCGTCTTGCAAAGTATAGTGACCCCTGTTTCCATTAAATTTGAATAAAGACTATTTTTGCTTGACAAAATTTCACGGTGTTTGAATCCAAGTTGCATCTCCTGATCTATCTCGGTATTCCTTTTCTTAGCATAAAAAGTTCAGAGTGTCACATTCCTGGTGGTCACCCACGAGTGGGTAGGAGCCAGCCGTTATTCCTAAAGGATTTTTCTCACCCAGCAGAATAAAGACAGATTTCTTGGGAAGTTACAGTCCTTCCTCTCAAGAAGCTTACGGCCAAGCTGAGGAGAGGGACGTGGATTGGCTCGGGAGCGCAGCATCACCGGGTGCTGGGGCATTTCCTGCCGTGAAGCTGAAGTAGCAAACCTCATCACCTTAGGGTTTGATTAACTGAAAGCCGGGAAGAAAAATGATGTTGGATGACCTCTTTTCACTCCTGGCCTGGCTGTAAAGAAAGGCCTAGGGGTACAGTGGTTCCAGTGTGGGGTCCACCCAAGAGGGTGTTGCGAGGCGCCAGGAGCAGAGGAAGCTGGGCGCCTGCATTACGTGCTGTGGAAGGCTTGGGAGGAGAGCAAGTCGCTTCAGAGACTGCTGCCTTAGGGCTGGGCTGGGGGCTGCCCCTTGGTTGAAAATAATGTTCTCTCACCTTCGACGGAGTCCACGTTTCTTGCCCCTCCTGGGGTTCGTGGTCTGGTTGCAAATGGTGAACGTCAATAGGGTCAACAGTGGGCAGAGAGGAGGAAGTTGTAACTTCCTCTAGGTTCGGGGACCTCTTGAGAAGACAGTACTAAGGCTGAACCTCTAGGGATGTGGGAGTGAGTGGAAGGCATTTCTTTAAAAAAAAAAATAGTCTGTGTACAGAGCCATGGACTTGGGCAAGCAGGGGGCAAGATGCCCAGGGAGCGTGGAGTGTGATAATAGGGAAGGAGAAGCGAGTTCGGGGGATAGATTGGGTCACGTGCTTTGAATGCCAGGAGGAGGAATTTGGCCTTGGTCCTGTCAGCACTAAGAACACAGGAAATATTTAAACCGGAGGATAAGGGTTGTAGAGCTAGCCGCTGCGCCGCCAGGTCGATCTGAGAGTAGCGAGGGAGACCAGATGCCCCGAAGGCAGCCATCCGGGGAACGCAGTACACTTGACCTCGAACAACTCGAAGATACTTACTCGAAGATAAGTTTTTTCCTTAGGGTTTTCTTGACATTCTCTTTTCTCTAGGCTGCTGTATGGCAGGAACACAGTACAGGGTATCTACATAGCATACATGGCGTGTGTTCAGTAACTTCCAGTCAACAGCGGGCTGTGAGTAAGAGTTTAGAGAGGGTCAGGCTACATGCAGATTTTTAACCGGAAGAGGGACAGCACCCCTAATCCCTGTGTCATGGGTCAACTGTAATTGCAGGTGATGGGGCCTGAGCAAAGGCAGTGACAGGAAGGAACAGAACAGGGTTCAGTAGGTGACCCGGGGAAAGGAGCTGTCAGAGGTGATCCAAGATGTTCCTGAAGCTTGAGGGATGGCAAAGAAAGGTGAGTTCAGTTTTGGAAACGGAATTTCAGGGATCGAAACCTCAGACTCCCGGGAGTCTCGTCTCCCATCATGACAAGATGATGGCTCCAACCAGTAGAATTCCCACGGCCTCAGATCTCCAGTAAGTGATGAGAATCCAACATTCCCTAATTTTTACAAGGATGGAAACATTGCTTTGGGCATTTTTTTTTTCCTTTCACAAGTTTAAAATTTTTAAAAGTTCAACTTCATTTTACTATCTAACAGCAGCTCTTTCCAAATTCCCTTCCAAGATTTTTCCTGCTCATCCATATTCTAAATATAGTTTCATCATGTTTGTATAATTTAACTTTGTCATTTAACTGCATGAGCCTTGGGAAGTTCTCACTTGAAATGCTGAAAGCACGTAAACTCTATGCAAGTGAGTGTATTAACACATCAAAGAGTATAAAGAACAGAAATTCCATTTGTACATAGAAGAGATTGGCAGTCATTTTTCCCCAGCAGTTTTGAATCCTTTATGTTGGAATCTGAACAAAAAGCTAAAGATCAAGAGAAAGGTGGGAGCCCATCGGTTGGAGTTCCAGGCACACACCGGAGACCAGTACTGGCTCGTCCATCCTCGGTCCTGTTATGCCACCCAGGGGTCAGTACGGTTAGGTTCGGTTGCAGGTGAAGAGACTGCGGCACTGTCCACACATCCCCAGTGATGTCAGGTTCCTATTTGAGTGTGTGCCTTTTATATGCCAAGCACTGGTCTTTAAGGCACTGGGAATGGTGTAGGAAAAGACAGAAGCCCCCGTCTTCTCATGGAACGTACTTGCTGCTTACAGATTGGAATCACAGGGCTTGCCTCATGACTGTGTCATACTCCGCGCCCACTGTGGGCCAGATACTGGGCCAGTCGGCGGTCACTGGCAATTCGCTGCGAGGCGCTCTCTCTTTCTTGCCAGCCCTTAGGAAAGGTGAAATGCAGTGCTTGTCCAAGGCTGTACCGTTTCTTCCAGATAACTCTGGGCCAGAAGACAGCAATAACGTTTGAGGGTAAAGCTGGATACTGCTTGTACCTCCCTGCCCCCCCGTGGCCCAGGGGAAGAAAGACCTTGGGAAGCTGAAGAGGAAGGCCCTAACTTTGGTTCATTTGCCTACTACCGCATCTGCCGTGAGCTATAGGGGCTTCTGTGTACATCAGTACCTAGTCCCTTTTTAAAAGGCAAAGACAAGAGCTGGGAGAGGTGAAGGGATTTTCCCAGTGTACCATAGCTAGTGACAAAGCTAGATTCATTTTTTAATTTCTCCGGTTCTCTTCCCTGGTAAAATCTCATCACTTGATGTAAATACGGGAAGATATTTGAAGTCACAACAGCTAGGATTTGAACTCAGGTTCAAGTCACATGGGGTTTCCTCAAGACGATCTGTTTTCCTAGAACAGCTAAGTTGCTGCAGGACGATGGCGCTGACCCACTGCTGTGAATAAATTGTAATTGCTCCGTCATTTGATCAAGACTCAAGTCTTGCCTGCGGGTGCCCATCTGTCCAAGCCCAAGTCATCCTCCCACATTCTGCATGCCAAGGAGTGAAGAGAAGGAGGATGGCTCCATTTCAGCTTCTACGGTAGGAAATGTGCATTGATGTTCACAAAAAATGCACTCAACAGGCAATTTTCCCCAAAGCAGGAGGCAGCCAAAGAAATACAAACTCATCTGTAACCTCTTTGGATGCTCAAATCCACATTCCCTCTTCCACACTTTATCTCCTTCTGTTGCCCCTCCCCTCCCAAAAAAGAGTAGAAGACAAAAAATGAGAACAAAAAGGGTAAGGATACAAAACAGGAACAAATGTGGTAGATAATAAACTATCAATAATTTGGGGCGCCTGGGTGGCTCAGTGGGTTAAAGCCTCTGCCTACGGCTCAGGTCATGATCTCAGGGTCCTGGGATCGACCCCCACATTGGGCTCTCTGCTCAGCAAGAAGCCTGCTTCCTCCTCTCTCTCTCTCTCTGCCTCTCTGCCTATTTGTGATCTCTCTCTGTCAAATAAATAAAATCTCTTTTAAAATAATAAACTATAATTCATCACAGGTGAGTTCTACCAAACTTTTTTTTTTTAAGATTTTATTTGAGAAAGCGAGCAAGAGAACACAAGCAGGGGGAGCGGCAGATAGAGAAGTGGACTCCCCACGGAGCAGGGAGCCCAGTGTGGGGCTGGGTCCCAGGACCCTGGGATCATGACCTGAGCTGAAGGCAGACACTTAACTGACTTGCGTGACCCAGGCACCCTGGATTCTACCAAACATTTAAAGAGTTAATACCTATTTTTCTCAAACGATATTCCAAAAACTGCAAGAGGAAAGAAAACTTCCAAATTCATTTTTCAAGGCCTCACCCTAATACCAAAACCAGATAAACCCCAAAAAAGGGAACTGTAGGCCAATATCATAAATATTGATGTAAAAATCCTCAACAAAATACTAACAATCCAACAATACATTAAAAAAAAAATCATGTGTTTCACCATCCAATGGGATTTATTCCCAGGATGCAACTCTGATATTTGCAAATCATTTGTGATTGTTCATCAATAAGAGGATAAAAACCTTATGATGATTTCAATAGATGCAGAAAAAGCATCTGACAAAGTACAATATCCATTCACAATTAAAAAAAAAAAAAAAGAACCCTCTGCAAGTAGGTCTGGAGGAAACACCTCAACATAATAAAGGCCTTATGTGAGAAATCCACAACCAAAAAAAAAAAAAAAGTCCTCCATAGCCAACATCATGCTCAATGTAGAAAAGCAGCACTTTTTCCCCTAAGGTAAGGAGCAAGACAGGAATGTCCTCTCTCACTACTTTTATTCAACATAGTATTGGAAGTCCCAGCCACAGCAATTACACAACATAAGTAAAAGGCATCCAAACTGGTAAGGAAATAGTAAAATTCCCACTACTCATAAATGACATACTATATAGAAAAGACCTTAAAGACCACCCAAAAACTCTAAGAACTGATAAATGAATTTCATAAAGTCACAGGATACAAAAATCGGTATACAGAAATCTGTCACATTCTTATACACTAACAAAGCAGCAGAAAACGAAATTAAGAACACAGTCCCATTTACAGTTTCACCAAATAGAGTAAAATATTTAGGAATAAGAGAAACCATAAAAGATTCAATCTCAAAAAACAGACTGAAGGTTGCTGGGGGGAGGGGAGACGGGAGAGGGGGGTGGGGATATGGACATTGGGGAGGGTATGTGCTATGATGAGTGCTGTGAAGTGTGTAAACCTGGCGAGTCACAGACCTGTACCCCTGGGGATAAAAATACATTATATGTTTATTTAACAAAATAAATAAATTTAAAATATTTAGGAACCAAAGAGGCAAAAGACTTGAAGCCTGAAAACTATAACACACTGATGAAAGGAACTGAAGATAATGGCAAAGAAATGGAAAACCCTTCCATGAACATGGGTTGGAAGAACAAATAATGCCAAGATGCCTATTATACCCAAGGCAGTCTACAGATTTAGTGCAATTCCTATCAGAATAACCAACAACATTTCTCACAAACTAGAACAAACCATCCTAGAATTTGTATGGAACCACAAAAGTCCCCGATAGTCAAAGCAATCTCAAAAACAAAAAACAAAACAAGGTATCAGAATTCCAGATTTCATGTTCTATTACAAAGCAGAAGTAAGTAAAATAGTACGGTGCTGGCATAAAAATAAACGCATTGATCAATGAAAATAGAACGAAAGCCCCTAAACCCACAATTGTATGGTCAGTTAATCTCTGACAAAAGTGAAATGACTATACAAAGGGAAAAGGAAAGGCTTCAACAAATGGTATTGGACAATTCAAAAGAAACTGAACCACTTTATTTTACTCTGCACAAAAATACACTCAAAATGGATTGAAGACCTAAATATGAGACCTGGAACCATAAATATCCTAGAAGAGAGCACAGGCAGTAATTGCTCTGACACCAGCCGTATTTTCTAGATAATGTCTCCTGAGGCAAGGGAACTAAAACCAAAATAAACTAATGGGACTACATATAAAATAAAGTTTTCTGTACAGCAAAGGAAATGATCAACAAAAGGCAAGAGAAGATATTTGCAAATGATGTATCTGATGAAGGATTAGTATCCAAAATATATTAAGAACTCCAACTCAATACCCCCCAAACTCCAAATAATCCAATTTTAAAATGAGTAGAAGACATGAAAAGATGCTCAACATCACTCATCATCAGGGAAATGCAAATCAAAACTACAATGAGATATCCCCTCTCACCTGTCAGAAGAGCTAAAATCAAAAGCACAAGAAACAAGTGTTGGTGAGGATATGGAGAAAAAGGAACCCTTGTGCATGGTTGGTGGGAATGCAGACTGGTGCAGCCACTCTGGAGAACAGTATGGAGGTTTCTCAGAAAAGTAAAAATAGACCTACACTATGAGCCAGTAATTGCACTACTGGATATTTATCCAAAAAAATACAAAAACACTAATTCCAAGGGATACATGCACCTCTATGTTTATTGCAGCATTACTTACAATAGCTATGGCGGCAGCCCAAATGTCCCTTCACAGATGAAGGGATAAAGATGTGTACACACACATACACACATACACACACAAAGGAATATTCTATAGCCAATAAAGAATGAAATCTTGCCATTTGCAACAACATGGATAGAGCTAGAGAGTATAATGCTAAGCAAAATAAATCAGAGCAATATCATCTGATCTCACTCATAGGCAGAATTTAAGAAACAAAGGAAAAAAGACAAACCAAGAAACAGACTCTATATACTACAGAGTCTCAACTATAGAGAACTGATGTTTTACCAGAGGTGTGGGGGGAGGGGCAGAATGGGGGATCCAAGAATACATCTATCATGAAGAAAAATAGAATGATTTTTTTTAAAACTCTCCCCATAATGAAAAAATAAAATAATCACACCAAATATCAATGATTCAACAAAAAACAAGGACTCCTCGAGTGGATTAAAAAACAAGACCCAACTATATGTTGTATACAAGAAACCCATTTTAAATACAGAGAAACATTAAAAGTAAAAGAATAAGAACACCTGGGTGGCTCAGTCAGTTAAACAGCTGATTCTGGATTTCAGCTCAGGTCACTATCTTGGGGTCCTGGGATCAAGACCCACACCGGGCTCTGTGCTTGGTTGGGAGTCTGCTTCTCTTCCTCTCCCTCTGTCCCTCTCCCTGCTCATGTGTGTGCCCTTTCTCTCTCTCCCTAAGATAAATAAATCTTGTAAAAAGAAAAGTAAAAGACTAGAGAAATAAACATCACAGTAATACAAATCAAAAGAAAGTTTAAATAGCTATATTAATTTCAAACAAAGCAGACTTCAGAACAAGGAAAATTATCAGGGGTAAAGAGGGACATTATATAATGATAAAGAGATCACTTCTCTAAGAAGATATAAAAGTCCTTCATGTATATGCCCTAACAAAGTATCAAATGCATGGGGTAAAAACTCACAGAACTGCAAGGAGAAAAAGACAAGTCCACTATCACAGTTGAAGACTTTAACATCCCTCTCAGTAAGTGATAGACCCAGCAGGCAGCAAGTCAGTAGGGACACAGTTGAACTGAACAGTGTCATCGATGAACTAAATCTAACTGACATCTATAAAATATTTCATCTAACAGCAGAATACACATATTTCTCAAGCCTACATGGAACATTCATGTAAACAGATTCTGGGACATTAAAAAACCTTAACAAATTCAAAAGAAGGAAATGTTATGTATGCTCTCAGACCACAATGAAACTAAACTAGAAATCAGCAACAGAAAGAGAGCTGGAAAATCCGCCCCCCACCAAATACTTGGAGATTAAACAACAAGCTTCTAAATAACATGAGTCAAAGAAGTCTCAAAAGAAATATTTTGACATAAATGAAAATGCAATTTAAAATGTGCTAGATGCAACAAAAGCAGTCCTTAGAGGAATATTTATAGCATTAAATGCACCTATTAGAAAAGAAAGGGGTGACTAGCTGGCTCAGTTGGTGGAGCATACAACTCTTGGTCTCAGGGTTACAGGTTCAAGCCCCATATTGGATGTGGACCCACTGGAAAAAAGAAAAAGAAAAGATCTAAAATCAGTAATCTATGCTTCTGCCTTAGGAAACTAGAAAAAGAACAAAGTAAGAAGACAAGAAATAATGAAAATTAGAGCAGAAATCAATGAAAATGAAAACAAGAAATAAGTAGAGGGGGAAAAAATCAATGAAATCAAAGAATGATTGAGTGTTTTTTCAAGATTTTATTTATTTATTTGACAAGAGCAAATGAAAGTGCAAGCAGGAGGAGCAGGAGAGGGAGAAGCAGACTCACCACTGAGTAGGGAACCCATGGCAGGACTCAATCCCAGGACCCCAGGATCATGACCTGAGCTAAAGGCAGATGCTTCACCAACTGAGCCACCGAGGCACCCCAGAACGATTTTTTTAAATTAACAACTTCTAGTGAGGCTAGCCAATTAAAAAAAAAAAAGACACAAATTATTAATACCAGAAATGAAAGAGGCCATCACTACTAATCTACATCTACTACTAATCTACTACTACATCACTACACCTACTACTAATCTACTACTACATGATTACTACTACTCTACTACTACATCACTACTATATAACTACTAGGCCATCACTACATTCTGTGGACATAAAAGGGATAATAAAAGAATATTATGAACAACTCTCTCCCGACAAATCTGAAAATCTAGAAACAAAATCTACCAAAACTGACATAGAAATAATCTGAATAGGCCTATATCTATTAAAGAAACTGAATCAATAATTAATAAACTTCCAAAACAGAGAGCCCCAGGCCCAGATGGTGCACTAGGGGATTCTATCAAACATTTAAGAAAGCATACCAATTCTCAATCTCTTCTAAAGAAGAGATGCTGAGGAAATACATCCTAACTCATTTTATGAGATCAGCATTATCCCAATACAAAAAAACAGACAAAAACATCACAAGAAAGGAAAACTACAGACCAATATTCATGAACATAAATACAAAAATCCTCAACAAAATAGTAGCAGATAGAATCCGATGTTGTGGTAGAAGAATTACATACCACAACCAGCTATTCCATGTATGTAAGACTAATTCAAAATTCAATTAAAACAATCCATTACATGACAGGCTAAAGAAGAAAAATGACACGAGCATACCAATAGGTGCAGAAAAAGCATTTAAAGAAATCTAATATTCATGACAAAAACTCACAGCAAACTAGGAATAGAAGAGTACCTTTTCAACTTGGTAAATCTACAGAAGACCTCCGGTTGACATCATGGTTAATGAAAAACTAGATCCTTTCCCCCAGGATCATCAACAAGGCAAAGATATCCCCTCTCACCACTCCTAGTTAACATCATACTGAAAGTCCTAAGGAATGCAGTAAGACAAGAAAAGGAAATAAAAGATGCAGATGAGAAGGAAGAAGTAAAACTTTTCCACAAATGATATGATCATCTGTGTAGAAAATCCTAAAGAATTGACAGAAAAACTCCTAAAGCAAGTTGTTTTCAGGATACAAGATTAATATGCAAAAGTCAATTATAGGGGCAACCGGGTAGCTCAGTCAGTTAAGTGTCTGCCTTCAGCTCAGGTCATAATCTCAGGGTCCTGGGATCAAGCCCCATATCAAACTCTGTGCTCACCAGGGAGTCTGCTTCTTCCTTTCCCTTTGGCCCTCACCCTGCTTATGCTTGCTCTCTCTAACAAAATCTAAAAAAAAAATCAAGCAAAAAGTAAATTGCAGGGGAGCCTGGGTGGCACAGTTGTTCAAAGCAACCAACTCTTGGTTTCATCCAGGCCCAGATCTCAGGGTTGTGAGATCCAGGCTGCAATGGTCTCCACACTCAGCAGAGTCTTCTTAGGACTCTCTCCTTCTGCCCCTCCCCCTGCCAATAAATAAATACATATTTTTTAAGTTAATTGCAATGAACAACTTGAAATAAAAAACAATACCATTTAGATTAGCACACACCCTCCCAAAATGGAATACTTATGTATAGATCTAACAGAATATGTACAAGATCTCTGGTGGAAGAAACCAAAGATCTAAATAAATGGAGAGACATTCCATGTTCATGGATTGAAAGACTCAATATTGTTAAAATGTCAGCTCTTTTCAAGTGAGCCACAGATTCAGTGCAAAGAAATCAAAATCCCAGCAAGTTATTTTGTGCATATCAACACAACTGATTTAAAAATTTGTACAGACAGAGGGGTGAGGGGGGGAGGGGATGACAAGAATAGCCAACACAGTATTGAGGGAGAAGGACAAAGTCAGAGGACTGAGCCTACCTAACTTCAAGTCTGACTTGAAGCTTCCATAATCACTACAGAGTTGTACTGGCTAAAAAACAAAACAAAACAAAACAAAAAAACAATCAAAAAAACAGATAAAACTAATCAATGGAACAGAATAGAGAACCTAGAAATAGACCCACACAAATAGAGTCAAGTGGTATTTGACAAAGGAGCAAAGGCAATTCAATACAGGAAGGACAGCCTTTTCAACAGATGGTGCAGGAACAAATGGGCATCTACATGGACAAAAATGAATCTAGACATACATCTTTACACCTTTCACAAAAAACTAGCTCAAAATGGATTACAGACCTAAACATAAAACACAAAGCTGCTATAAGCTAGGAAAAAATCTAGGTGACCTTGCATTTGGCAATGACTTTTTGTTTTATTCTTATTTAAGTAATCTCTATATCCAACATGGGGCTCAAACTCACCACCCCAGGATCAAGAGTCGCACGCTCTTCTGGCTGAGCCAGCCAGGTGCCCCTTGACAATGATTTTTTAGAGAGAACACAAATAGCATAATCCATGGAAAAAAATTGGCAAGCTGGACTTTATTAAAATTGAAAACTTCTGCTCTGTAAAAGGCACTGCTGAAAGAGTGAAAGACAAGTGACAAATCAGAATTAAATATTTGCAAAATACACACGGATCCAACACAAGACTTGTATCCAAAACACACAACTCTTAAAACAGTAAGAAAACAAACACCCAATTAAAAATTAAGGGAAAGATCTGAACAGACACCTCAGCAAAGAAGACCTACAGATGGCCAAGAAGCAAATGAAAGGATGCTCCACCTCGTATGTCATCAGGGAAGCACTGCAAAGTAAAACCGTGATGAGATACCACAGCGCGACACCTATGGCCATGATCCAAAACGCTGACAACACCAGATGCTGACATGACACGGAACAACGGGAACTCATTGCCAGAGGGAATGCAAAGTGGTACGGCCACTCCGGCCATCTCACCAAGCTGACTGTACCCTTACCGGCCGGCAGGCATGCTCCCTGGTATTTACCCAGATGAGCTGAAAATGCACGTCCCCATAAAGACGTGCACGTGAATGTTAATAGCAGCTCTATTGGTGACTGAAAACTAGAAGCCATTGGGCGCCCAGCTGGTTCCATCCGTAGAGCATGTGACGCTTGCTCTCGGGGTTGTGAGTTCGAGCCCCATGTGGGGTGTGGAGCCTACTTTATTTATTTATTTATTTGGAGCCTACTTTAAAAAACAAACAAATGTGGAAGCAATCATGATATCCTCCCCTAGGTGGAAGAACAGATAAACTGTGGGGCAACCAGACAATGGAAGGGGACTCGGTGATAAGAAGGGAGCCATGAAGCCACTACGAGACCCGGAGCAGCCTCCAATGTTACCACGAAGCAAAAGAAGCTGATTGGAAAGTCACATACAGTGATCCCAACTATAGGACATTCGGGAAAAGGCATAACTATGGACATGGTGGAAAGGCCAGTGGTTGCCGGAAGTTTGGGAAAAGGGAGGGAGGGACTCCATGGGGGCACAGGGCGGGCTTTTAGGGCAGTGAGACTCTGGCGCAGGAGACCACACTGGGGCTAGTGTGAAGGTGAGCATTTGTCAAAGCCCATCGGATGCCCAGCACCGTGAGGCCTCCCACGACACCGGGCGTCAGTGAACAGCACTGCGTCAGGACCGGGTCTGCAGCCGGAACACACGTGCACACGCTTCTAGGCCTTTTAGCTGCCCCTTCCTCATATTCCACAGCCACAACCCTTCCTCGCATTCCATGGACCAGCCTGGGCCTAACTCCAGCCAACTGCCAGGATCCATGTGGCCCAGGAGCTAAGAGTGAATTTTACGTTTGTGAATGGTTGAAAAAAAGAAAATATGTCATGACACATGGAAGTTACACAAATATGAGCTGCACTGCCCACCCTCGGTGCCCAGTCATGTTCATTTGTGAAACACTAAGTAGCTCTCAAACTCTCAAATATTTACCGTGTGGCTCATTTTGGTGTGGCGCGAGGGAGCTGAATATTTATACTTCTGCGTGTCTCCTCACAGAAAGTTTGCTGGCTCCCATACAAAATGGTAAATCTAACCACAGCCTACATATGATAATGAGGAAAAAGGGAAAGAAAACCATTAAAAATATATAAACGGAGGGGTGCCTGGGTGGCTCAGTGAGCTGGGCGGCCAGCTCCTGATTTCAGCTCAGGTCATGATCTCGTGGTCCTGGGATCGAGCCCCGTGTTGGGTTCCCTGCTCAGCAGGGAGTCCCCCTTGAGGGTTCTCTCTCCCTCTGCCCCTCCCTCCTCAAATAAATCTTTACATATATTTACATATATATATGGATATATGCTGTCTCTAAAAAGTAAAAACAGGCATAAATATGTAGGTATGATCCTATGTTATCGTAACCAGTCAGAAGGCCCTGGGCGACCTTGTTCTTCCCTCCTTCACGGGTGAATTTTAATGACATAAATAATACCTCAGTGAAGCTGATACTTTTTTTTTTTAAGATTTTATTTATTTGACAGACAGAGATCACAAGTAGGCAGAGAGGCAGGCAGAGAGAGAGGGGGAAGCAGGCTCCCCGCTGAGCAGAGAGCCCGATGCGGGGCTCGATCCCAGGACCCTGAGACCATGACCTGAGCTGAAGGCAGAGGCTTAACCCACTGAGCCACCCAGGCGCCCCAAGCTGATGCTTTAAGGGAAGGCTCTGCAGGCCACCCACAAGCAAGCTACAGGACAATCACTAGGTCCCTAGGGTAACTGAACTCAAGTCATTTGCCCAACACACAGCAAAGCCAGTCAGGAAGGCATCAAATGTGTAGCAAGAGAAAGGTTTACTTGAGAGGCAGCCCAGCGAGGAGCCAGGAGGCAAGGCTCAAATCCACCTCCCTAGAGCAGAAGAGTTGGGGCGTTTAGGCCAAAACAACAGGCCTGGGTCAAAGGTTGCAGTTTGTTCTTCTTCGTCCTGTTGGTCCCTGGTTTCAAGCCACACTATCTTTTTATTTTTTTTTTAAGATTTTATTTATTTATTTGACAGACAGACATCACAAGTAGGCAGAGAGGCAGACAGAGAGAGGAGGAAGCAGGTTTTGACTTCTTGGGACCAGCTCTCCAAAATAGTAGTTTCAGGTCCCTCAGCGGCTCGCTAGTCAGAGCAGGATTCCTCTGATGTTCTCCTTCACAGGGTGCCAGGAACCTGTGGAATCTTGTGGAACCAGCTTAATGTGGTGCTGAACCCACCACTTAATTCTCTTCCGTTGCCCCGGAGAGTTGCTCGTCAACAGCACCGCAAAGAGGTCCTGTCCCGTGAGGGCGGAGCTGGTCCTCCACGTGCCAGGTCTTACGGTCTTCGTGACACCACGTCTCCAGCGTTCAGGCAGGGATAAGGGCACATCGGTGGCGTTCATCAACCTGCCTGAAGCAAACTTTGAGTATTTCCCCGAGACTGAAGGTACCTGAGAATATCCAGTTCCCTAACATGAGCCCCATCGGGAAAGCCTAAGTCATGAAAAGAGTATAGAAAACGTCTTCCATAGAATGGTTCAGAGGGGCTGAAACATGCCTATTTCTAGAGGCCACTCTTACCCAAAGTAGGGCAACCAGCAAAGCTTTTTCCCAAGTCCGCTTCACGGCACACTTTTTGCCAGAGTTCTTTTAAATAGATGGTTCATTTTTCCAGGAAACATGTAATTTCCAGGGAATGCCCAAGGCACTGGACACTTAGTGTGACTTTCGGCACAAACGCCACTCCTTGTCACTCTGAATTGTTAGCAGCAATCCAAACATAGGAATTATTTTAAAGGTTTTGACAACTCCTGAGGCCTTCTCAGAATGCATGGAAAAGCTTCAAGCCAACTTACCCAGGAATCTACAGGAAGTAGCAAATATCAAAAATGACCAGTTGGTTTTGGCACCACGGTAAAATCTACCTGCCAGGCTGTCCAGGTTCAGTGCCTCTAAGTTGTTCTAGAGGCCTGACTTGGAGCATCTTCCGATGGAGTGGGGGCAGGCAGTAGCAGCTAGATAGATCTCCCCAGTTTGCAACGTGAAGGTCTCTGGCGATCTTTCTGAGTGGCCCATAGAGCAACGGGCATGTGAATTCTTCTCTTCTCAAGGTCCCCAAAGTATCCTGAGGTTCCTGCACCTGCCAGGAAATGACCTTCCTCACTCACCGGGTAAGGCTGCTGGGAACCCTGTAAGCCAGGGACCAGGCCAGCTTTCCCAAAGGGCTCATTGGTTCCATAAAGTCAACCTTAGTTCCTTGAAGCTGTCTGGTCACATCTGAGTCTGTGCGTGTGTCTCTCTCAAATATGACATTCCAGTCAAAGGCTTGGTCATAACAGGCTTCCAGTTGTGTCGTCATCTTCTTCTTCTTCTTCTAGTTCTGCTTTAGTTTTTTTGTTGTTGTTATTGTTTTAGTTCTGCTTTAATACAGTAAGATTTGAAAATACACAGATATCTAGGGGAAAAGGCAAAATGGTATGAAGCACTGAGAGCACAATTGTGCTTTAATTTGGGTCTGCAGTTTCCAGTTGTAACAAGAAACACACTTCTGAACAATGTCCACCAGCTCTACAAACACATCCAGTGGTAACATTAGAGCAATTCGTGCTTTACCTGGACTTGCCGAATACCCACTCCATAAATTCACCACGTGTTTCATCTGGGTTTTTCATAATAAAAGAGACATACCTGTGATTCACAATCACAGTCAGTTCTGAAGACTTAGATATGAAATTTTGCCTGTCAGTCTGCTTCTCAAACTAAATTTAAAAAAAGTCTAGGGGCGCGTGGGTGGCTCAGTCAGTTAAGTGTCTGCCTTCGGCTCAGGTCATGATCCTGGGGTCCTGGGATGGAGCCCTGTGTCGAGCTCTCTGCCCAGCAGGGACCCTGGTTCTCCCTCTGCCTGCCTCTCCCCCTGCTTGTGTTCTCTCTCTGTCAAATAAATAAAATATTTTTTAAAAAACAGTATGAATGATTCTTTAAAGCAATTTTATAGACATGGGCAGTCTAGTTAATTTCATAGTGATATTGGCTGACAATGATACAAAGGAAATACAGGTATTTTCCCAGACAATAGGATAGCTAAAGGAAGCTTTAAGAATTCATGAAGGAAAAAAAAAAAGGTGATAAAACTTGAACTTCTTTTTCAGATGTTCTAAAATTTCTATAAAACTTTTTGTTCTAAAATTATTCATTTAACTATGCTACATAAAATATACTGAATGCATTGCCTGATATCAAGATGGGAAACCCTCTCTTTTATATAATAAGATCTTCTCCTGGTCCATCTTGGCCCAAGCCCTGGTTGTCTGATGGCAGATTTCCCCAGAGAGGCCCAAAATTGTCATGAAAATCACTGTTTTCATCTACTGCTTGGTATTCCTGTTCAATTTCAGTGAAGAAGCCATTTCCAGATCCTGATCCAGAAACAGTCCTCAGAAAGGGAAAGATGTCATTCAAGTTCTGGGGTCTTGTCATTGAAGCAGGGTTAGTCCCTGGAGGAAGGCTTCTGTTGGGTTCACCCACCGGGAAGCAGGTTGAATGTTGGTCCCTTCTCCTCTGTGCAGTTTGCAGAATTCTGTCAGGCCTGCAGCAAACCCACCAGTACTTGGCCCTCCACATGGGACAACCGTAAACTGAAGAATCCAAAACCAGGCGGAGGGCAAGAGCCACGAGCAGCCCCACGGTGACCAGCTCACTTCAGTTCACGAATCGGAAATGTGGCAGCGTGCACTCTGTCCCTCGTAGAAAGCGTTCCCAAACCTCAGACCCTGCCCAGAACCCATGTCACAATTTCCTCTCCCTGGCTCCTGTCCCTGTCTGTGCCTCCCGACCCAAACTGCTGCCCTTCCAACTTGCCTCATCAGAATGAGACCAGAAGAGAATATGAGAACACTCACTGAGAGTTTCTGGGTCTTGGAAGGCTGGAGTAGGGACAAAAGTTAAATGTCTTCTATGTGCTGACAAAGGAGTATTTTACCAAATTTCTCAAAGTCATAGATAGCTTAAGAGAAAAACGTGTTAAGTCTGGAAGAACAAATATCAGGGACCCAGCCATGTTTCAAACAAGAGTCATTTAAAAAAAATTATAATCAACACCTTTCCTATTACTACTTTCAAGATATCATCTTCCAGAAGTTTGGGGGTTATTTTTTTCCATATTCTTTAATAATCCCAGGAGATTCCCAGGTAGTCCTGCGTAGTTTACCAGTTTGAAGGTGGTAAACTATGCAGTTTGGGTCTTTTTTTGCAAGAAGTAACCTTGGTCATGTAGTGATCCAATATGATTTTCAAAATCAGCGTCCTGAAACGTTTGTCGCTCTTTGGCAATCTGTGGAAGTTGATGACATTGAAATCCTCAGCATCTTTGTTTGGTTGGTTCCTCTCTGCGTTCTGACCTTGCTTGGGCCTCTGTTGGATGAATCAGAGATCCCAGGTGCCTAGTAGTGACTGGTGAGCCTTGTAACCATTGGCTCTGTTTCTAGAGTTCAAGGTAAAAATCTTGAGGAATCGTAACAGCTTCCATGGATGGCTTTGGCTGGAACATACTGCCAAGCAAAACCAGTGTACTTTCGCAATCGCTGGTAGAGACTGGATCCTGGGTTTCTCCAGGAACCATCTTTCATCTTTCTCATAATGTTTTATCAGAAACCACTTCAAGTCCAGAAGTATTTGAATCTTGACGATTCATACCGAGCTGCCACGGTTCTCTGCTTTCCAGGTCTTCACGCAATCACATGTGCAGACAGTAAGGGGTCATGGTTCTCATTTGGAGTGTACCAGCCTGAAGACCAAGTCAAATCTGGACAGCAACGTGCTCCCCCTTTCTAAATTCTCAGAAGGCACTGGTCTTTCATTTATGAGCAAATTCTGTACCCACCATGGGACTCTAACTCACAACCCCGAGATCAAGGGTTGCATGCTCTCCCGACGGAGCCCGCCAGGCGCCCCACAGCTTGTCTTTATTGTCATGTCCTGCAACCGGACTTGGAGCAGCAATCCCGGAAGTCCCTGCAGGGAGGCTACACAACCACCCCAGCCTCGTCGCTTTGCTGCTGCCTTACTTCTAACAAGACTTCGTGTTGATTGTCCTATCTTCTCAGGTTCACCTATTCCACAAATGCTTTGATCACCAAGTAGAAGGGCACCAGCTTCCAAAGCAAAATCTCCAGAGGAACAAGGTACCAAAAGAGTTACCCATCAACCACAAACACAGGCCTCCTGGAGCAAGGCTGCACACCGCTGGGGGGTCGGGCTCCTTCTCACGCCTGCATCTCCAACTGCAAGGACACGGGGGTCTCCTCCAATCCAAATTCTGTTTTTGTCATCTGCCTATGTCTGGCTTCTCCCAAAAAGTGCCACGGCCCGACCTGCTTTAACAAGTCCAAGAGCAGGGGCACCTGGCAGACTCAGTCAGAAGAGCGTGCGGCTGTTGACCTTGGGGTTGTGAGTTCGAGCCCCACTCTGGGTGTAGAGATTATTTAAATGAATAAAACTTAAAAAAAAAAAGTTCATGAGCAAAAATGACAGGGCAAAGCAGGTTGACAATGAGTTTAAAAAGGCTTTCAGCTTTAATCTCTCGGAGGGCATAAAGATCTTTAGGAAAGACCCCGTCAATGCTCCATGCTTACATCCATCCTCAGAAGCCTTGGTTTTCTAGCTTTTACTCTTGCTAACATAATCGCCTCCAATGTGCTAAAGGAACATGCATTTGTCATTATTTCCGGAACCTCATTTGGCATCTGAGACTTCGACAACTCGCCTTCCTCAATTCATCCAGTCCCATGCTACCAAATCTTATTCTGTTTGAATGCAGTCTTCCCATTGGTTCCAGAAATCGTCAGAGCTCTGTATTTATCCCAGTCCTCTCCATGAATCATCTTAAAAGGGAAACACATTTGCAAGAGTGTCTGACTAAAACAACAGCTGCAAATGACAAAAAAACCTCAAAACTGGCTGTGGTTAAAGATCTGGTTAGAGTTCATTACAATGCAATCAACAAGGAAATTTGGTTACTTTTGTGACACATAACACTTTTTTTTAAGTTTTTTTATTGTTTGTTTGTTTTGACAGAGAGAGACACAGAGAGAGAGGGAACACAAGCACAGGGAAGCTGGAGAGGGAGAAGCAGGCTCTCCGCTGAGCAGGGGGCCCGACGCCAGGCTCGAACCCAGGACCCTGGGATCATGACCTGATCCAAAGGCTGACACTTAATGACTGAGCCACCCAGGCGCCCCCCCAACACATAACACTTTAATAATCAGAATTACAGGTGATGACTTTATAACAGGGCATATCAAAACCTGAGGAATTCTGGAATAGTTACAACATCCACCCACGCAATATTCTATCAGAACGTTTATTACCGCTTATTTCAATGCTTTCCATGGAGTTGGACACACCATATAAGCCCAATTAGTAAGCAAACAAAGCATAACACTTCATTTACAAGGTTGAATTTTGGGAAATGTGTCAGAAATATCAGGACATTTTAAAGCACATGACTAAATCGGATTACAGATCATTACAAAATTAATACTTAATGATCCATTTCGCTAAAGTAGCAGTAAGGGATTCTAAAGGCAAATACAAGGGTTATATGGTTGTTAGTATTCTTAGCTCTTTCAATATTGAGAAGATTCAACTTTAAGTAATCAAAGACCTAATAAGGGCAAAACATGGAAACTTTGTTTTTCTAGGAAGATGACATTACAGATAAAGAAAAACCTTTCTTCACAATGTCTTATTAAGAGTAGATCAATAATTATAAAAAACAACGTTTTAAAGATTTTATTTTTAAGTAATCTCTATACCCAATGTGGGCTTGAACTCACAACCCCAAGATCAAGAGTCTCGTGCTCCACCAACTGAACCAGGCAGGTGCCCCTGAATATCATTTTAACAGAGAGAAAAAAAATAAATTCCAATCTTATATCAGTATGCTTCTGATGGCAAAGCTCATTCATTCCAAAGAGATGAATTTTGTTTATTTGGGTTTTGGGGAGGGGAGCAGTGGGAGAGGGAGAGAGAGAATCCCAAGCAGGCTCCATGCTCTGTGCAGAGCCCAGCAGAGCCCAGCATGGGGCTCATCTTACGACCCTGACATCATGATGAGCCAAAATCAAGGTCAGATGCTCATGCGACTGAGCCACCCAAACACCCCTATTTGTTTAGGGGTTTTGTTTTGTTTTGTGCGAGAGAGAGAGAGAGAGCGAGCGAGCAGGGAGGGAGAGCAGAGGAATAAGAAGAAGCAGGCTTCCCCCTGTACAGGGAGCCTGATGTGGGACTTGATCCCAGGACTCCTGGATCACGACCTGAGCCAGAGGCAGATGCTTAACCAACTGAGCCACCCAGGTGCCCAGTTTTAAAGTAAACTCTAATTAAAAGTGGTGTTTGAACTCATGACCCTGAGATCAACAGTTGCCTGCCCCACCAACTGAGCCAGCCAGGCACCCCAATAATAAGATGAATTTTTTTAAAAAAATTAAGCAGTCCCTCCTTTTCCCCTTCCCATCATCTCCCATATGGATATATACTTATTTTCTTAAGATCTGTTTATTTATTTTTAAGATTTTATTTATTTGCCAGAGAGTGTGCTTACAAGCAGGGGGAGCAGCAGGCAGAGGGAGAAGCAAGTTCCCTGCTGAGCAGGGAGCCCCATGTGAGATTCGATCCTAGGACTCTGCGATCATGACCTGAGCCGAAGGCAGACACTTAAGTGACTGAGCCACCCAGGCATCCCTTGTTTACCTATTGTAGAGAGAAAGAGAGAGACTCTTCAAGAGACCCTGCACTGAGTGCAAAGTTCGACTTAGAGCTCAGTCCCAGGACCCCAAGATCATGACCCAAGCCCAAATCAAGAGTTGGACACTTCATCAACTGTGCTACCCAGGCAGCCGGATATATACTTCCTGAGACAAGAACATACAGGGCGTTGCAAGGATCTGAGTTCCTGCGGGTACTGGAATGTCCTGACCAGAATCCCCACCAGGAACGAAGGGCTCTCTGCTGCCGAGAAGCTGCCAGCCGTCCTCAGCAGCTGGATGCCACCCCTGACGGCCTTGACTGAAGACAGCTGCCTTGTCAAGGTCATGCCCTCTTCCCAGGTGGTCACATCCAGTGACTATCAATAGGAGGGTATAAAAAGTCCAGCCCTTTGCCCCCACTTACGACGGTTCTGAAGGGTAATCTAAGTTTTGGAACCCCAGAGAATCAGCAAAGGCTTCTGTGGGTGTGGGATACGGCTGGGTGTGGGATACGGCTCCTCGGCAACTCGTCTGCCTGGGCCCGCTCTTTTCCATCTTTCCCTCCCCCGGGAGCCCATCCCTCCTTAACAAGCTTTCCATCCCGATCTCCGTAATCATTCTCAGTCCCAAGCACAACACATTCTCTTCCAAAGACGCTTTCTCACAAACCTACAACTAGGCTTTTTACGTTCAGATTTCGTCCTACGTTCTCCCTCTTTAAATAACCGATCTCACTTTCTTTGCATCGAGTTGTTTCTCTTATTTCTAGTAGTCATGATTACATTTATTCTTAGTTCTTAAAAACCTTAGTTTCTACGGAACAGTAGTCACGGTGAGCTGTGGTGCTCATTTTCTGTGACTAGGAGCCAAACAGATAAACCTATGCCTCGTAATGGTTTACACCTGTTTCTTCTCCACAATTATCTGTAGATTCCCCCATAAAACTATGAGAAACTAGACAAAGTTGTACCATTTTTTTCCCCCTAGACAAAGTTGTACCATTTTTTTTCCCCTTTCCCAACAAATTTTGCTGCAGAGATGACCTGAACCTGCGGACTCACAGTAAACACAGAACAGAAGTTTTCCATCTAATGTTAACAATCCTAACAACATGTTCATTTTCATTCAACCAACGAGCTTAAATTAGCTTTAATGTCAAATATCTTCCCAGATCACGGGAACTGGAGTTTTAGAATGCACAATTCTTACAGGTACTTGTCTTTAAACCAACTAAATATCAGAGCTCTTCCACAAATTAATTTTAGCAGCCCCATCCAGAGGTAGAGAAGATAGCTCACATTTACAACGTACGTGGACACACGAATATGGAAGCGAGATGCAAACATAATCTTAAAGCCCCAAATTTCCGAACACGTTATGCTTCATGGATTCATTCATTGGTCATTTTTCTTCAGAGTCTAATGAATTATTGTGGCCAAGCAGGGCAGCAAAAAGAGATGGCCCGATTTTGGAGAACACAGCCCCAAGGACTGCATTCAGGAGTCAAACTGGCATTTCGGAGTTTCCCGTTAGAAAACAGCCCGTTTTACCCAAAGCTGCAGCGGCAGACAGACCCCCCCCCCCCCATCCCCACCCCCAAAGCCCCGAGCGGCGGTGGGGACGTCCGGGTCTCACCGGCTGATCCAAGGCGCTTCCCGGTCTGCGTTTGCTTAAGCAAGAAAAGGAAGTGAGGAGCTCGCAGACCCCCTAATGACCAGCCACCCGAGGGGAGGCGGAAATCGAGGAAAGCCCAACCAAACGGGAGGAAGGAAGAGCTGAGATGTGCTCACCGAGGGAGGTCTGTCCAAGGCGGCGCCACGAACATTGTCCTTGTCGCCAGCGCGGAGTTAGTTCGGCGCTGAAGGCTGGTGGCCCCCGTCGGGGTGGGGCCCCGGGGCCGTCCCCAGGCGGTCAGAGCGCGGCACTCCCGGCCCGGCGGGGCCCCGGCGGCCTCCCTGCAGGAGCGAGCGGCAGGGGCGTCGGAGGGCAAGTGGGAAGGTCCGGGGGCCGAGCTGCAGCTGTGCCCATGAGGCCTGACACCTGCGCGTCCTGGTCTCACCCGCACCGGGCCGCCTCCTTTCCCCGGGCGGAAGCCAGAGGACCTGCCTGGACCGCGAGCAAGAACCCCGGCGCCTGGGGGTGGGGGCGGAAGGGAGCCCTGGTGCCCGCAGCCTCCGCGCAGGGGACACGGGCTGCGCCTCCCCGACGCCACCTGTTGCTGGCCGGTCTTGAGGAGGATTTAAAAGATGAACCAGACACGGGCTAGTCTCCGAGAAGCTTCAGCGAGTTACAGAGGGCTTCGCCGTCCACGCTAGCTAACAAAGAAACAGAAATCAGTCCTAGCTCGGGACAGAGACAGGAGGCGAGCCCCTCCCCCCCCCCCCCCCCGGCCTGGGTGTGGCTCCAGGGCCCAGGAGCAGCTGGGCCCCCTTGGGGGGGGGGGGCGCCACAGGCCAGAAGCCCTGCGTCGCTGTCCTGGTCACAGCCCCCAACTAGAAGCACTTCCGGAGTGGGCCCCATAGGGACCTGGAGAAGCCGTGGCACATCTATGGCACCAGGGCAACCCACAGGTGGAGCGAGCAGGTCACAGCCACCCGAGGCCACACAGGGACCACACAGACAGCCCGACCCTCATGGGCACAGACTTGAATTCCACGAATATAAGCTTTTCAAACAGCCACACTAAACTGTCGCTGTTAAGTTGTGTGTGCTTTGGACCGGAGGAGCAAGGGACCTGGGGCCTCCTGGGGCGCGGGCCGCCTTCTACTTTTTGCCTGGTGGTGACAACAGGGGACGCTGCCTCCTGCAAGTTGACTGAGCTGGACCATCAGGTGTCCCCGCTTTCCCAGAGGTGTATTATACTCAGCCCAGCCCGAGGCAAGTGGGGATTTAATCAGATCCTATCAGAACCCAAATCCCTTACTTCCTGAGACAGATGGAATACTTATCTGCAAGTCCCACTTTCCAGGAGCCCCGGGTGTTTCTTAGAGAGTCTATTCAGAACCTTGGGGAACGTTCCTGAAGAAATGCAAATTAGAATCCCCATAACCTTGAGTTACACCTGGCCTTCAATATGGAACCTGCAGCACAACTGTGATCATGACCTATGGCCAGAGATCTCCAGAAAGAAGAGGAAGTCTGGAGGTTGCTGGGCTTGGACCCCCGACTGCTGTCCCCCTGAGGGACCGACACAAAGGAACTAGCTCCAAGCACCAAGGTGTTTACCAGGGCGGTGGCGTACAGAAGTGGACGGACAGGCCACCCACAAGATACCCACTCAAGCCAGCCTCCGAAGTCCCCTGGGGCCACTCGCAGCCCCCACAGGGATGTGCAGTCCCCTCCCCCATTCTGGAATTTATTTCCATGAAAAGTCTCACAAAGGCTTGGATATTACATATCATTTACTGAAGCAACTTCATTGGGAAGACTGGAATTACTGGAAAGGAAATGAAAAATTCATGACCACACCCATCAGGGACAGTCGTGTGCTGTCATTTTTGTCCTTCAGCTGCCAGGAAGTTGACTGTAGATTTTTTCAATGATCCCTCAGGCATCCTAAGGCTTTCTCTTGAGCATTTCTTGGTGAGAGATTTGAGGAGCCTCTTGGAGCATCATCAATGGTTCTTCCAAACCCAGAATCTGTGCGGGACCCAACAGCACGGCTGGTGCCTGGCAGCCCCACAGGGATGCCTCGGTCTAGTTACTGGGGAGGCTGGGGTCTCCGTGAAGACCCTGCCAGGACCTGTGACTGTCCGAGGACATCTTCTCCTTGTCCTTTTGGCTACTATTTATTTTTAAAAAAGATTTTATTTATTTGACAGGCAGAGATCACAAGTAGGCAGAGAGGGAGGCAGAGAGGAGGAAGCAGGCTCCCCGCTGAGCAGAGACCCTGATGCGGGGCTGGATCCCAGGATCCTGGGACCATGACCTGAGCCGAAGGAAGAGGCTTTAACCCACTGAACCACCCAGGTGCTCCCTTGGTTACTACTTCTTACTAGAATCTCTCTTCGTACCAGAATAAGACGTGAGATTCCTGCAAAATGTCAGTAGGACGCCAAGTGATTGAGCTAATTCGGACCCAGCCCCGACTCCACCCGGCCGTGGAGGGGGCCTGACACCTCCTGAGGTCTGGGCACTGTCCCAGTCTTAGAGGAGGACACAAGGATTATAGGAAGGACAGGACCCTTGCTACCTTCTTGCTGTGTGACCCTGGACAAATTATTTAACCCTGGGTCACAGTTTACCATCTGTAAAATAAGGACAGTGATTCATATCCCCATCTCCCAGTTCTGTGTGGAGGCTCAGGGGTCAGAGAGACCTGGCCTTGAGCCCCGCCACGGAGCGGGAGGCACCTGCTGGAACCCACGGCAGCTGGCAGCCTCCTTGGTTTCCTGGTGGCCAACATGAGCTGATTCAGATGCCATGGGGTTCTGGCTGCTCCCTGCCTGTCAGGCATTCCAAGTGCAGGGTGGGAGCTCGCCGGGTCTGGTCCCCTTTGCAGGGGTCCTGTGATCATCGCAAACATCCCAGGATTGTGACGTGTCTGATAAAAAAACAAACTTCTATAGGCTTAGGCTGGATACCCAAGCTAGGGGCTGGTCTAGGCAAGCTTGGGGTTGAGGAGCACCGCAGAGTCAGGGGCAGGTAACCCAGGGCCAGCATTTGAGTTTATATCAAGCAGTCTTGGGGCCCAGCCCAGTTCTGTCACTTACCATTTGTGCCTCAGTTTCCTGTGCTGCGGACACGGAAGCCCGTGTTCCAGCAGCGCCATGAAGGGGCTTCCACGCGGGGTAAATGTGACTCCCCCCACACCCCACCGGGTTTTGTCCCGCGCACCCGGCCTCCCTAGGCCGAGTCCTTTCTATCCGAGGGAGGCCCGTTAGCCTGGATGGGGCCCCGGGGAGCACACGTGCGCTCCCAGGATCTCCGGATGGGGACTGGGCCCGGCTTCTCCGCTGCAAACGCGGCGGCTGCGCACAGGGAAGAGAGGCGCGCGGGCGGGCTGGACGGGGGCTGCGCGGGCGCAGGTGCAGGGCCTCGCCGCCAGGTGGCGCCAACGCAGACCTCCGCCGAGCCCCGCCTGCGGGGCGCCCAGGCTTCTGCGAGGCAGCCCACCCCCGACCCGCACCCCGGCACCCAGCGGTGTCTCTGGCGTCCTTCCCGCCGCCCACCCGCCTCCAGGCCTGGGTACACAGCCCTGGAACTGCAGTCCTGCCTCTCCGAAATGGGGAAAGGCCAAATGGGGAGACATGATACATGATCAAGCTGTGTGACCTTGGGCACGTCACTCACCTTCCATGTGCCTTCTTACTTTGACTTTACAAAGTACTTTATTCAAGATCTGGAAGCTGGCATTTGACTCCATGATATCGACAGAACTGGGACCGGCCCAGGGTGGCAGGGTGGCGATGGGAGGAACGACCACATAGTCGGAGAGACTGAGAGTTGCTCTCTGCAGGGCTGGGTGCCGGACAGGGGGGGCCTCAGGCTTCTCTTGGCACAATCGAAGGACAGAAGATGGCTGACCAGCATGCCACCAACTCCGGGGCTCCCTTGCCGCCAGGAGCCTGCTCTGGAGGATTCTCACCATGACTCCCAGTCTCCAGAGGGGCCAGCCTCTACTCCCCCACTGCCTCATCACCAGTTTGGCTTGTCACCAAATAGAGGAGCCCCATCCCTGTGGTATCTAGCAAGCACTTCTCATTGTCTCCCAATACCCATTTCCCAGCCTCTCTTTGGGCTGGGTGTGGCCCACAATCTTCTTCTAACCACTGGGAAGGGAGCATGGATGTGTGCATAGGGGGCTGTTCTTTACAAGGAGTGGGGAGCACAGTCCCCTTTCCCAGCCCTATTCTCCTTGGTTGGTCCCCAAACTCAGGGAGGAGGGCCAGAGAGCATCTTCAACCACAAAGACAAGGTGGGTGGCCACACGTCCGGGAGGGCAGAGCATCAAGATGGAAGGAGCCTGGGTCCTTAATGCCAGGGGCCTCCCTTGACTCGAGACGGTTCAGGCTCCAGCTAGAAAGTGAAAGAGAAATTTTGTCTTGCTTCATGTCACTTGAAATTCTTACACTCTCCTCTGGCAACATCAGCCAGGCCCATCACTCTGTCACTGAGCTCGAACATCAGAGTTAGCTCCCATTGAGCGGGAACTTCCTCTTTCCACGCAGGCCATGCTAGTGGCTGTCCCCGCGGGCTGTCTACACTGCATGACGAAGCACACCACAAACTCAGATTCCTTATTGGTGTTCACGTGGCCCCTGTGGGCTGTTGCCACTCTGCTGCGTCCCGAGGCACATCTCTCTGCCCTGTGGTGCTGTTCTCCTACCTTGGTGGGGGGAGGGAGCGACATGGGGACGTAATGCTCTCAGCTGAGGTTTTTCCTATCCTGTGGTTCTTGCTGTGAGCGCTTCCTGAAAAAAAGGGGAAGCAGATCTTTGCGGGTAAACCACAGGTTCAGTCTCTTGTTGGACAGTCGTGCCGTGGCTGAGGCCATAGTGGGGTAGGCATGTGCCCTAGTCACATTCCTGGCCAGCAGCCCTACTCTAAGGGCTTGGCAAATCACCTAGCTCCCAAGGTCCTATCTCCCACCCCCCACCCCGCCAAGGCTGGCAGTCACTTGTAGGGATCTGTCACCCTGTCCCAGGCATCTGAATTGACATTTCCCGCCCCATCTCCTTTGGACCGTATGACGGAGGCTTCTCCTTCCTGTTTGGACCAAGGATAACCACCTGCTCCCTGCTGAGCCAATGAGAATATTCAATAAGTTCAAAAAGAACACAGAGATGAAGCAAAATCTTAGAGCAAAGTTAAAGGCAGCATTGATAATAGTGACAGCCCAGGCAGCCTTGTGCGCAGGCTCCGGGAGCACCTGGTGAGCACCGAAGCCTCACGAGCCTGTGACCCAGGCCACTGGCCTGTAGTCAGAGGAAGACACGGAGGCTCAGAGGCTCAGAGACGGTCCCGAGGTTATTTGGGTACGTGTCGCTTTTGCAATTGACCCCCTGAATCGGGCATTCAGTCCTCTCCTGCCCCATCCCCTGCCATCCCCACTGCCCTTCCTCCCAACGACTCCCTAATTCCCTCCGGGCTGCTTCCCACCCAGCAACTTCTGCCCCGTGTTCTTTCCAAGCCGTCACTCAAACAGCCTCTCTGCCAGGAAGCTCCCGACTCCGTGGTGCCCTGGGCACCCAGCCCTCAGCACAGCCCGGAGACCATGTGTGGTGCCCCTCTTCCAAGCAGAGCAGCCCTGCTAGAGTAGGACCAGCCTCGGGGGGCACCCCGGAGTCTGCGCTGGGCCCTCTTATGTTCCCAGAGCTCTTGGAGTGGGGGCCTTACAGCGCCTCTCCATTCTACAGAGCAGGAGAAGGAGGGCTCAGGAAGACCGAAGTCTCTTCACTGGGTCACACAGCTAGTAAGTGGCCAGCACGCAGGTCAGGCCTTAGTCTCGGGGGTCCCAGGGGATGGCACAAAGCAAGAGAGCTGGGAGGGTCAGTGTGGGAGGGGGCCAGAACCAGAGGACCTGGGCGGCAACGGGCTGCTCTCTCCCCCCCACCCCCGCCATGGCCACGGGCTGCTTGGTGCTCCTCCACAGGGGGCAAGCCTCCCCAGCTCCTCAGGCTCCTGGGGGGCCTGGGGCCCCATGTCCTGCACCTTCTCTCCATGCTCTTGGAGAAACTATTACAGGTGCCGTGTTCACAGTTTGTAAAGTTCTTCCCCAGGTACATAGCAATCAGGCGACCCTCCTGCTTCAGAATCTCCCATGGCTCCCAGGGCCAGAGGGCTGAACCTTACATCCTGGGCCTGGGGTTTAAGGAACTCTGAAGTCAGGCCTGAGCCCTTCCTCCGATTCCGGGCTCCCTCTCCGGCACCTGAGTTCCGCCCCAGCTTCCAAGGCTGTCCACCTGCTCTTCCTGCTGCCTGGGTCCCCCTCTGCAGCCTGGGTAACTCTTCTGATCCTGAGACCCAGTGGGAAGGCCACGGCCCCCTCCTCCAGGAAGTCCCCCCTGCTGCCTGGCCCCCACATGGAGTCAGCTGTCGCTTTCTCAGCCTTTGGTGGATGGTCCGTTCACTTCACCCCTTGAAGCATCTGGACGGGGCCCAGGGCTCCTCTCTGGTCCCCAGAGGAGGTGACTGAAGACAGACAATCAGTAGCCTCACTTTCACGTTTTCTAGGAGAGGAAACTGATGGGCAAAAACCAGTCGAAGGCCAGAAAAGCTCCAGTGCCACTGTGTTTCCTGTGGAGTTCCCTCCTCATTAGAGGACTTGGCATGCCTTGCTACCATGTGTCCCCATTTTGCAGAAGAGGAAATGGACATAAGGGGAAACAGAGACCAGGGACTTGACCACAGTCACAGGGCTAGTGAGACATAGTGTAACAAAGCATGGGTGACAAGGGGTGATCGTGTCACCTCCCTCTCAGGGTTGTCTTGCACACTTAGGAAGGTAACAGGTATGAAGGGGTTGGAGCCAAGAGGAGCTTGACAAGACAGCGACTTCCTACTGTCATCCCTCCCCTAGGGACTTAGGCAGGAGGCTGGCTTTGCCCTGTCCCCCAGGAGGGTCTCATCTCCTTGGCCTTCCCAGTGTCACCTAGGCTCGGCTCCGTCTCTTCTCTGGGCTTGGGAGAGCCACAAAGATGGGGAGTTCATTCTTCCCAAGAGATTTGCCAGTCCCGTAGACACCAAGGAAGCCATTGCCTGGCTCAGAGCTTCTACGGGTGGGGAGATGGACTTGGGGTTCCCATCCCAACAATCCCCGAAGCCTGAGCCCAGGGTGGGGGCCTGTAACTGTGCAGCCTGAAGCCCCACTCTGTCATTCATTGGCTGGGTCACCCCGGTCAAGTCACTGTGCCTCTCTGGACGTCGGTTTGTCCCTATAAAATGAGGTATTGGAATTGGGGTTCTGGATTCTACTTGCCAGTCATTTCTTACTGAATCAGCCCACCAGTTTTCCTGTGAAGGACCCATTCGAGAGGCAGGAGCGCCGAGGGATTCCTGTGATGGGCCCAAAGTCACCCAGTGAATGGGCAGTAGAATCAAAACTGGGTCTCAGAGTCAAGCTCTCTCCTCTCCACTGGCTTCAGGAATCTTGGCTGAGGCTGTGGTCTTACTGGGCTGCGACGCCATGGGCATTCAGCTGAGTGCTTCTGGGACAGCTCAAAGACAAGGATGGTTTTAGAAACCCCTGGGGCTCGGGCAGGAAATCCGGGGCAGCCCAGTCCCAGCCAGCAGGGCTGTTCCTAAACCGGAGATGAGAGAAGATGAGGTCCCAGGCCTGCTCGCTGTGGCCACGGGGGAGCTGTGACATGCAGGAGATGACAGCTGCTCTCTCCCCGTCGTGGCTTTTGGAGAGGACATGGAGCCTCAAGTAGGCAGGGACCTCAGGGTCCCTGTGCTGGGTTCTCTGCCTCCCCAGAGAAGCTTGGGGGAGAAATGTCAGCCACGTTGGTCCCGGGGGTCCTCTCGTCCAGGTCCCTCCTGGTGCAGAAACAAAGGAGTCCGTGTCACACAGAGGCAGATCCCACATGGAACCGATGTCCCAGTATTAAGGCCACTGGCTTCCCACACACCTGTGAGTGCACAGGGCGCAACCAAGCAGGCCCCATGACGCTCCCTCTGTGGAAGGAGAGCGCCCTTACCAGCCTGGCTGTGTGTCTGCCGGCAGAGCTCCATGTCTCTGAGCCACTTTCCTCTTCTGTAAACTGGGCCTATCACTGGCCTCCCAGAGCTCTTGAGAGGAGCAAGTGGGCTTATATCGAGGAAAAGAGGACCTTTCTCTCCACCACCCCAGATAACCCCAGGGGAGGTTTCTGCAACTCCCCAATACCATCTTCTGTGCCCCAAAACCTGGGGTCAGAGGAGGGACTGGCCGTTTGGTGGGCACTCTGTGTGAGATACTGAGCATCTGTGCTCTCATCTAAACTTCCAAATGACACAGTGAGGTATTTCCCCCCCTTTTTTTGTGCAGATGGGGAAACTGAGACTGGGGGCTGAGTCCTTTCCTGCTGTCTGGGCTGGAGCCCCAGAGGTGCACATCAGGAGAAGACACAGGCCAGGGGAGGGCCAGGGCTCAGGGAGGGGTAGCACAGACCTAGTCCTCCACTCAGAGCTCACCACCAGGGGGACAGAGGACCTAGGCTCAAAGCCCAAACACTGATTTCAGTTCTGTGAGCAGGGCCGCTAAGGAGACACTCCGGGGAGGGTATCTAATGGAGGGACCGGGAGGGGCGAGGCTGCCAAACCCTGGGGCCCCACAGAAGGCACAGAAACGGTCTGGAGGGCAGGAAGGAACCAAGGGGTTGATCGGGAGTGGGAATTCCTGGCAGCAGTCAAGGCAGGGGCCAAGCCCCAAGGCCAGAGCACAGATACAGGGATGGGAACAAGTTCAGCTACCAGTGGGGAGGGGTGGGGGCCAGGAGCCAGTTTGTGCAGATGAGAAGGGATTTTAAACTCCATTTGGACAATTCTGGGGAGCCACTGGGGGGTTTAAGCGAATGGATGATTGGTTTAGATCCAGGGTAGAAAGATGGTTTGTGCCTCTGTGGCCCTGGGGCAGGAGAAGGCCGCTAATTGGGGATTCAAACAGGGGGGTCCCCAGGACTTGAAGGATTGGAGGGAGAGGGGATGGGGTAGAGGAAGGAACCTAAGGTGACCCCTGGTGCTGAGGGCAGGGGGCAGTGGGGCCCTTTACAGGGTGGGGAACAGGAAGGGTAGGAATGGGCCATGATCACCGGGAGCAGGGACATTGCTGGGGAGGTGACTGGTTGCTGAAAGTGAGGCTGGGCTTGTGGGCCCAGGCCGGCAGAGCCCCAACATCAGAGGAGGGCAGAGGAGGCCCAGAGGAAGAAAAGTCAGGAGGGGCAGACCGGAAGAGCAGGGGGTAAATGCCAGGGCAGGTGGAGTGACAGGAGACTGCCAGAGCTCTAGCCACGGGTTGGTGTCCCCAGGAAAAGCAGCCACGGTGGACAGGGCTGCAGACCATGTTGGGTGGGAGTCGCGCCAGCGGTGGGTGGGGGGTGTGGAGGGGCCAAAGTGCGGGAATAGAGGGAGCGCAGGGTCGACTGGGGGTCTCGAGCGAAGGAGGTGGCAGGAGGGAGGCCACCGCCTCAGGGGAGCTCCAGCCACAGCCCAGGCGCAGAGCGAGGGGAGTTCTCTCCGGAGCTGGGCCGCAGGAGCCTCAGTCTCAGGCGGCGGCAGGAAGGCGACCCCGGCCTGGCTCTGCGACCTTACCCGACCCCAGGCTAGGCCCCATTTGCTCTGCCGGGCGCCGGTACCCTCACGGTGGATCCCCCAGGAGGCTCCGCCCCCAGGGGTGACCTCGGTCGCTCCCGGGATGCCTGTCCCCGAGGGCTGGGCAAGGAGATCCTGGGGCGCTGAGGCCACCCCCAGTATTCTCGGCCGAGAGGGGTTCGAGGACTAGCCGTGCTGTGTGGCGTCCTGCGAGGTGGGATGGCCCAGACCGGCTACTTCCTCGAGCTTCCCCCCTCCCTGCCCGGGGCGCACAGCCGGGTCTCATTACTGCCCATCCCCCAGCCCCGCGGGCCGGGGGGTCTCGGCGACGGAGGGGGGGAGGGGCGGGTTATAATCAATCCCAGGCCGGAAATTCCTCCCGAGGGGCCCGGCTGGGAGCCTGGCCAGCCGCCCGCTCCAGCGCTCCTCCTCCTCCGAGCCCGCCCCCCGCATCATGGAAACTGGGCCGCCAGCCGACCCCCTCGCTCAGCTCCGCATTCCTGCCTCGGGGGGCGGGCAGGGCTCGAGAGCTGGGCTGCCCCGTCAGGCCCGCGGCGGGGGGCGCCCCCAGTGCCTCAGAGTTGGGGGCTGGCGCCACCTCCCCACTCCAGATGGGGCGCATCTTCTCAGGGGCGCTAGGGAGGCCGGCGGGACCCGTGACACTCCGTTAGACTCCCTCAGCTCCGAGAGCCGGCTGAGCCCCACCGCCTCCACCCCTGCTCCGGGCTTCTATTCACTGGGCGTTCGGGGGGTTACCGGGCTGCGCCCCGTGTGGTGTGCCCGCCCCCCAACGCCGGGTTTTCGCTTCTTACGAGGCGGACACCGTTAAGCCCATTTTCCAGGTGAAGGCTCTGAGGATCATGGAGGGAAAGGCTCGGGGACGGACGGAGCAGGAACCCGGCCGCCTCCTCCGGGCAGCTCCCCGGACGGCGCGGGGCAGCAGTGGGCTCTCAGACATCCCCGCGAGTCCTCTCCAGGACGCCTGGACGCTGTGACTGGCGCGGGAGGGCGTGCGGACTTCGAAAATCCTGTCTGCGCGCTCGCTGCGGAGCCGGGTAGGGCTCTCCAGCTCCGGGTCTCAGTTTGCCCACGTGGGAAGAAGGCGCCCTCCCAAGCCTCTGCGAACAACATAAGCCGGGGACTCGGGCCCCCAGATCCTCCGAGTCACCAGGCGAGCACACAGCGCTTACCTGCGACCCTCAGACCTGAGCTGCCGCCTGCTTCCAGCTGTGGGGCCTGGCGGGGGCCTGGCCAGCCAGATCCCGGGGCTCCGGGGGGCGGGGCTTGGGCGGTGCCGGGCGGTGCCTGAGAAGGGGGTGGGGCCAGGGGGCCAAGATTCCGTGGAGACAGCGGCAGTGCCGGGATCCGCGGCGCGCGGACTCGGACCGGGACCCGCCGTGGCGCTGCGGCGCCAGGTGAGCGAAACTAGGGCCCCGGGCTCGCCCTCCACTTTCCTCAACTTTTTGTTTGGTCCCCTCCCTCCGGAAAGGCCCTGGGGGGCGGGAGCCCGGTCCTCCCTTTCCCCGGGACAGAGTGTGGGCGCGCGGGGAGGCGGGGCCCCAGAGTGCGAGGGACCCGGCCCAGAGCAACTTCCCGCGGCCTGAGACCTTCAGACTGTGGCTCCAAGTTTCTCCCTCCTGAGGTCCCCAGCGTGGACCCATGCCCTCCAGAGTCTCGGGGTCTCTATGTGTGTGCCCATCTCTCCGCATGCCTCCGCCTCCCTCCTCACAGGGACGCGTAGGGCTCCGGGCGACCTTTCCGGGGTTGGCGCTGGGGCACCAGCTCTGGCCTGGGGCGCCGTGGTCACTTCAGCGGTTAAGGGCCGGGAAGAAGGCTCCACACTCAGAGATGACTTGGAAACGGCCCTTGCCTCCTCCCAGGACTCTCCCGTGGCCGTGCGGGGAAGCGCAAAGCGTGGGCTAGGGTCCGCAGGCCCCGCGCGTCGGGTCCCGGAGGAGCCCCCTCCTCGTGTGACCCCGGCAGGCTCCTCTGTCTTTCTGGGCCGCAGTTTCCATCTGTGAAAATCAGGCTTTGGACGCAGTAGACTCTGCGGCTCCGTGCTAGGCCCTGGGCCTTCCGCACTCCTGTCGGAGGAGGAATGGGGTGTCGTGCCTTGAGCTTCGGGGGTGCGGATGGGGAGTGAGTGGGGTAGCAAGGCCTCCTTCCTGGGGCCTTGGCACGGATTCCAGCGCGGAAGCTGTTTAGAAACCAGACAGGGGTAGTAAAGACGCACCACTGGACAGCGAGGTCCTAGCCCTCCTCGCCTGCGGCCCAGGGCGCCCGGGTGGGGGCCCCCCGTTTCCTCCCACACCCTCCCTTCGGTGGGGGCCACACCACACACAGCCCAGCTACTCCTTACCCGGCCCGGCTACAGTTCTTAGGCCACAGGTCGGGAAGGGCTGAAGCCAGGCGGCCCAAACTGGGGCGGCCTGAGGTGCTGGGGCGGTGCTGCTCGGTCCGGGACGCGGGCCACTGAGGCCTCGGGTGGAGGAGGCCGGAAAGGAGGACAGGCGGCGGGAAAGGGGGATGATTCATCCCGAGGAGCTCGAATTGGAAACGCTGCAACCTGGGAACAGCCTTGCCCGGGCCGACGGGAGAGCTGGGGGGAGCTCTCCCTGCAGGGCCCCCTGCCCAGCGCCTGCAGCCCCCTGCCCCCGGCCCCCTGCCCTGACCACTGCCCGGACGCTGGGGGAGGGGAGGCCTCTTCAACCAGGACTTGAAAGCCATCCTGGGCAAAGTCTGCCGCTGGTCGTGGTCAGAACGGTCTTCCCGGAGTCTAGCTCAAGTCTCTCCTGCTGCAGCTTCAGTGCAGGCTGAGGAGGTCTGAAAGGAGGGGGCGGGCAGGAAGAGGCTGGAGTCACCCCCTCCTTCTTACGCTGCGGTATGTAAAGCGCAGTAGGGGGGAGGTGGTGCCCGCGAGCGACCCCAGCGGACCCGGGCGGTCGGAGCTCCTTTACTACCCTCCCTCCTTTACTACGGTGCACCCACGTGCGGGGGTGAGGTCGATCCCGGGCTGGACTTACCCTGGAGACGCCACTGCCGGGGGCCCGCACACCTCCCGAGGCCCGGGATCTGAGGGCTGGCGAAGAGGGTGCAGGCGGCCGGAGCCCCGCAGCGGAGGATGCGCCAGGTAGCAGCCGGAGCCCCCCTCCCTCCTCTCCGCCCGCGGGTCCGGCCAACTCCGGCTTCTGCCGCGCGTCCCTGGCTCGGAGCTGCGCTGCGGAAAACCCGAGCGGGGGCGGCTCCCCGCCTCGCAGCCCGGGAAAATCCGGGGGTGGCCGCCAGGGATCTCCAAGCGGCCTGGGCGAGGCAGCCCGATCTTGCCTCCCATATTTGGGCCCCCAATCTGGCGCTCCGACCCTAGGCCCGTCGGTTTAGTCCTTGCCTCCCCTCTCTCCGCAGAGCGCCCAGACGACGGCAAGATGACCGCCGGGAGCCCCGGAGACTTCGGAGAGGTGCGGAGGAGCCCCGAGGGCCGCGTCTCCCGCCTGGGCCGCCGCCTGGGCCGCCGCCGGCGCCCGCGCTCCCCGCCGGAGCCTCTGCGGGTGCGGGCACGGCTGCGGCTGCGCTCGCCGTCGGGGGCGTTTGCAGCGCTGGGGGCGCTCGTGGTGCTGGTGGGCATGGGCATCGCCGTAGCCGGCTACTGGCCTCACCGCGCCGGGGCCCCAGGGCCACGCGCTGCCAATGCCAGCGCGCCCCCCGTGAGCGAGCTGCGACGCGAGGGTCGCGGCGCCGGCCGGGGCCACGGCCCGCACGAGCGGCTGCGGCTCCTTGGGCCTGTGGTCATGGGCGTCGGCCTGTTCGTGTTCATCTGCGCCAACACGCTGCTCTACGAGAACCGCGACCTGGAGACGCGACGGCTTCGCCAGGGGGTGCTGCGGGCTCAGGCGCTCCGGCCGCCTGACGGCCCTGGCTGGGACTGCGCTCTCCTTCCCAGCCCCGGAGCCAGGACTCCCCGAGCCATAGGTTGCATAGAGCCAGAAAGTTGGGACCTGTCCCCGCGTCGGGGTACCTCACCCGTTCCATCAGTGCGGAGTCTGCGTTCAGAGCCTGCGAATCCTCGCTTGGGGTTACCTGCCCTGCTCAACAGTTACCCGCTGAAGGGCCCGGGGCTGCCTCCACCCTGGGGTCCACGGACCCAGACTGGCCATGTAATTATTACCGTGCAGCCCTCTGGTTCCTGCATCGAACATTCCAAGTCTCTGGATCTGGGCCTTGGGGAGCTTCTGCTTGGGGCCCCAGCGCCTCGAGACTGTGCTCACGGGAGCTGGCCCCGGCTGGACCGCCTCAGCCTGGGGGGTTATGCCAAGTTGGAAGGAGGAGGGGACTTGGGAGCCCGGGTTTGAACAGCAGAGGACAGCCTGCTAGGAGGCTGCCGCATGGACCGTGGTAACAGGACCAGAAGTCCCAACGTCTAGTAGATGCAGCAGTCATTTCCCAGACTGGAGATGGATGCTCTGGCCCCAGCAGTTGCTAAGGCATCCTGACTTGCATGTCGGCAGAGAAATGCCAACTGCACAAGGGTTCAATCAGCTGGAGAGAATGTGTTTTCACGTGGAGTCTGGAGGCCAGCATGACTTGGCCTCGGGAATTCTTTAAGCCTCCAAAAGTGGCCTTAGCCTTGGACAGGTACCTAAAGGGGCTGGAGGTCCAGGCTGGGGTGATTGGGAGATGCTGGTGGTGTCTCAGCAGACCCAGAGTGGTGGGCAAGGACCCCTAAGACTTGGAAGGTAGGTTGGTTGGCATGTGACAGGCTGGGCCAGGCTCCCTCCACCGTGGCATCAGTTGCAGGGTCGGGGGAGATGAGCAATGAAGTAGATTTGAGACCCTCCACTGCCATCTGGGATGGGGACTGAGACTTTAACTCCCACCACCTCAGCCCCTCCGTCCCCTCAGTCATGCAGGGTACACCCCACTAGGGCTACACTACTGCCAAAGCCTTCCTCCTGAGGGTCCGGCCCCTTCCTCAACAGGTCTGAGAAGCCCCCTTCTCTCCTTTGTCGTGGTCTGTGCAAAATTTCCCCCAGCTGGCAAAAAGCATCCGCCAGTTCTACTTTTCTACAACGTCGAAGCTGCATCTGGGCCATTGTGGGTAGCTTACTTTAGAAAAGGGTCTTTTCTAGGGTCAAAAATTTGGGTCTCCCTTACCCATGCTGAATTTTCCCCAGATTGCTGGTAGGAGAAAAGGACTTTAAAGGTTGATCAACTCTCACAGATTCAGTACTGGGTTTGTTTTTTGTTTTGTTTTGTTTTCTTTGTTTATTGAAAAATGCAATACAAGAAGCAAGACCAAACACGTATCTAAACACTACACCACTTCTCTTACTACAAAAGGCCAAAACAGCAGACTAATTATTGCCTTTTTAATCTAAGGATTTTGCCAATTTGATTCTGCTGCCATAGTTCCTATTTTGTCAAGAAATGTAAACAACTACTTGATATGATTCATGATTTTAAAAAAATTTACAAAGCTCCTTCATTTTTGTCACCAAAATAATACATTTGAGAGAGATTTGTAAAAACCACCAGCCTGGGGCGGACATCCTGGGCAGATCTTTCCAACGAGCATTCCTTGATGTTGGTCAGGCCGAAGCTCTGGTTCCACTTCCCAGGGTAGACCGGGGCCCCTCCCCCTAGGGTGCCATGCAGAGCCTGCAATTGGTGGGGGGGCCTGGGCGGGCAGGAGAAGAGGCCCTGAGAGGTCCCTGCAGCCAGGTTCTGTGGGCCCTTGGCTTAGAAATTCCGGTCCTGCTTGGTGGGTGGGTGGGTAGGTGGGTGGCAGAGACCTCATGTGGCTTGGAGGAAGTCTTTACTTCTCAAGTGGAATAAAAATAAAATTGCAGTGAGAGTTGTCACTGTGGTGTGTCTGAGTCACTTCAGGAAAACGGCTGCCAAGTCTCTGACCCTGGAAATGAAGCTCTCTCCTCCCTTCTTCACCATTTCCACCTGGACAGAATCTGTTTTTCTTCACACGCGCGCACGCACGCACGCACACACACACACACACACACAAATGCACACACAACTGCAGGAAGAAAAAAAAAATCCAAACAATTGTCAAAGCCCCAGATCTGTTCCCAGAGAGGGAGGAGGATAGGGGAAGAAGCTTGGAAGGACATCCTCTTCCTAGCTTTTCCAAGTTGTGGCTTCTCAGTGCTGCAAGGGCATTTGAGATCTTCTGGCCCAGTTTACAGTCAAGGAAGCAGAGGAGAAGCACCGTGAGCTGGTGACAAAGCCAAGGGGGCATGCAGGCCCCCATCAGCGGTGCAGACAGGAACACCAGCGTGGACAGTGGACAACTCGGTGGGCGCTCTTCCTCACCCCCACCCTCTCATTCCACAGCTGTCAGCTCTGGGAGCTGGGAGCTCTTTCAGCAGGACAGCTGGCCGCTGGAAAGCAAGCTCACGTTACATGCTATTTGATGTGAGCTGGATTCCGAACCTCACCACCACCCCTGGCAGCACAGGCCAGGCTTAGGCACCAACAAGCCAGCCTCATCATTTCGGACCCTATGCCCACAGGCCAGAAGTCTGCTCCTGAGACAGGAGAGTCCTTTCTCCCAGGCCTGTCACACGTCCCACCTGAGCTCTTCCTGTCTCTCTCCAGAGAGCTGCCTTGTGGTTAGTAACAGGCTCACATAAGTACTAAATGAAAAATGCACACATCTGAAATCAGTTCAAACCAACCGACTTTGTCTAGAAGACTCAGCCAGTAGAGGCTTTGGACACATGCGGCTGGCCCCCACTGTGGGGACCAGAGGTTTTACACTTCTCTCACTCATGCCTCCTGAGCCCAGAGACTGCTGACTGTGACCCACTGTCTAGCTCATGAAGTTCACTTCTGTCCCACCGTAAGATTCTAAGAACTTCCAGGCAGATGTGTTTGTGGGAAGCCAGCTGGAAGACTTGGGAAGCACTATTGAATAAAAAGGCCCCCAGATCAACCAGTAATGGTGGAACTGGGCTCATCGGTCAGTCCCATTTCCAAAACTAAGGGAAAAAAAGTTAGAAGTAAAATAAACCCACAACCCACCACAAAGATCAAGCCTACAACACCTGACAGACCTCAGATGGAGAGTGGGAATGAGCAGAGCTGGTGTTGGTGCTGCCTAGCGTGTGGGGTTTTGAGGGAAGGATGGCCCCTAAAAGCCAATTCCCTTGCTCCCTGCCTCCCTTGCTGCAGGCAGGTACCGGTCAGGAGAAGAAAGGTCAAGGAACACAACCTCCTCTCCGAGTCATATTTCCAATCATCACAGGGTTAAAGAAAAAGGTCCAGGGTTGGTCACCTGGAAATACTTCTTAGTGGGATCTGACTGAGGTAAACACCATTCCCCTGTGTGAAGTGCACATTCCCAGAACTAGAAAGCCTTTTTTTTTTTTTTTTTTTTTAAGAACCTCATCAACTTTCCTTACTCAAATCATCACTAAAATTGTGCCATTAGAGCTTTTGGCCAAAAGTGCCTATTTTTCTGTGAGTTTTGGTCTCCTGAGATGGGAGGTGGGGGGAGCACTTAGCAGAGCCACTGCTTTTGACGAGGTTAAAGGGGAAGGGAGGGCAGGAGGGTGAAGGCCACAGATTTGTTCGAACATTCACAGTATCAGATATATCTGGAACAACTTCTTGTGTCTTTGATCTAAAGAAGCTCCAAAAGAAAGAACAGGAGGAAAGAAGGAAAAACAACACTACATTCTTAGCAGAGATCTCTGCCTCACCAATACCACCCTCAACAAAAGGACAGGGATGTCTCCCTGCGGCGTGTGGATCAGGAAAGCTGCCCTGCTTCACATGGTAAAGTCACATCATTGGCTCTGAGAAAGGGCTGGTTCACAAAGTTTCTGCCGACATCAAAAGGGTATAAAAGTAGGGGAGGAGCAGGGAAGCCCCATTAAGCTGACTTTGGCCCCCAACACAGCTGACAGAGCCTCTGGAGGATTTCCCCAAGAACTCTGTAGACCTGTCAGTATCTGGGTTGGAAGTAAATGGGGAGAGGCTAGGTTGAAGGGGTTACAACCACCCCATTAAAAAAACACAAAGCTCTTTAAAAACAGTCCGCAGAGTGAAAGGTTGAACAATCTCTGGTATCACAATATAGAAAAAGGTATTAAAAGAATCAGCAACATCTAGAAGACTCTCTCGGTATAAACCCCAAATAGAAAACAAAGTTAATTTTCTGGTGGTTTATAGCAATTTTGAAAGCCTGAAGTCTGACTGTTGCAGGTAAGCTTCTTTATCAATAATTTTGCTGGTTTTCTTGTGGATGGGAGACAGGCAGGGAGTTGGGGTAGGATAGTTCCTTTCCTAGAGGAGAGAAAGCAAACTTTTAAAATTCTGCAAAGGAAGACAGCCACCCCATCCCAGTGCCAAGTTCTTGTGGTCCCAGGTGCCAGGCAGGGCCCGAGCCGTCGTACTGAGGAGCCCAGTCCTCCCTGGTGATTGATGGCTTCCTGAGTCATTTGTAAACTATGTCTAGGCATAAATTTCTCTGGATTTCTGGCTCCCCAAAAGCAGCTAGGCTGCTTCCATTTCTCAAGTCTGGCCGCTGAGCTTCAGCCCTCTCTTCTCTATCCCCTGAGCCCTCATTTCTAGACAGCAAGGTCCTGCTTTTCTTCGTTTTGTTCTCCTCCTCTGGCCCTCTCAGGTTTAGACTCAGAGATACCTGTGACAGCAGAAAGCCTTCACTTTAGTGAGTCGCAGTGTGGACACCTCTGGGGGCTCTTTCTGGTCAGGGCTCTCTGATGTCAGGGCAGGGAACACCCTCCACCCCACCAAGAACAGCCCATACCTGAGCTCATTCCTCAGAGATTTCGGTCTCCTGATGGACGACCACCTTGGTCACTGACATGTCTGGGTGCTGCTCCTTCGCCTCCTTGATGGCCTGGACGAGGACCTGAGGAAGACAGAAACCGTGCCCCTGAGGCAGAAAGCAGCCTGACTGGTGAAGGAAGGAAGGGGTCTCAGGATAGCATTTCTCTGGCAAATTCAATCTTTCTGTCTGCAGTACGAGGGCCGCACTTAGGCTAAGCGAGTTGATAATACCCTTCCATCCCCGATCCTGCAGAGGGAGGCTCCGAGACACAGAGACAGTGAAGGCCAGAGCTGTCTTTAAGGAATCACAAACAGATGTCAGGGGTGACACCTCCCAGGGGGCTCTGGGAGGATTCACTCAAGAACTGAGTCTGAAGGACAAAGCAAAATCTGTGTTCCGGGAAATTCAGAACGGAAGAGGGAAATAAAGAAGCATGCTACAAAAAAGACGAGATCTCTTCGGCTACTGGAGAGGGAAATAAACAAGGAAGAGTGGGATGGCCTATTACATGCCATTCGTTGGCGTAAGCACATTATTATTATTATTATTATATAATCTTCATTTTTAAATTTTAATTTTTTTAAGATTTTATTTATTTGACAGAAAGAGCACAAGTAAGGGGAGCAGCCAAGGGACAGGGGAGCCTGATATGGGGCTCAATCCCAGGACTCTGGGATCATGACCTGAGCTGAAGGCAGATGCTTCACCAACTGAACCACCCAGGCGCCCCTATATACTTAATCTTCAGAACAACTAAATGAATTAGGGTAGTAGCACTGTTTCCACTTTTTAAAAAATTTATTCATTTGTCAGAGAGAGCACAAGCAGGCAGAGCAGCAGGCAGAGGCAGAGAGAGAAGCAGGCTTCCTGCTGAGTAAGGAGGCTGATGCGGAACTCAATCCCAGGACCCTGGGATCATGACCCGGGCTGAAGGCAGTCGCTTAACTGACTGAGCCACCCAGGCATGGTCCCTCACCACCACCACCCCTTTTTTTTTAAGATTATCTATTTATTTGACAGACAGAGATCACACGTAGGCAGAGGCAGGCAGAGAGAGGAAGGGAAGCAGGCTCCCTACTGAGCAGAGAGCCCGATGTGGGGCTCGATCCCAGGACTCTGGGATCATGACCTGAGCCGAAGGCACCTCCATGTTTTTTTAAAAGTAAATTCTGCACGAGTGTGGGGCTCAAACTCATGACCCCGAGATCAAAAACTGCAGGCTCCACTGACTGAGACAGCCAGGTACCCCTCATTGTTTCCATTTTATAGGCAAGGAAACTGAGGTTCAGTGGGTAAATAAAGAGGTTAATGTTTCACAGCTTGTAAGTAATGCAGCAGGGATTTTTGCTTAAATCTATAAGGCTTTCTTCTTCACTACACTGTCCTGTAGTTTCGGGGAGACCCTGTACTAGCATCTGGAGGAGTTTCAATAATTTTAGGAAAGCTAAATGATGCTTAGGGAAAGTCAGAGCAAGGACACCACTTATCTCATTGCATGGCAAGTCTCTGAGCCTCCAGCTCACAGAACCAAGGTGGAAGAACCTTTGCGAATGGTGACATGGGGATTCTCAAGATGCCCTTCCATCAAGAAAGACACTGGCTAGATCTGACCACCTGACAGCTGACTCTGGCTCTTAAGAACTACCTCTAAGAGGAACAAGCAAAGAAGGGAAACTCTCTTGGTCTCTCCGCTCCATGAAAGCCATTCTTAAAACTGCTTGCCCTTGGGGCGCCTGGGTGGCTGAGTTGTTAAGCGTCTGCCTTCAGTTCAGGTCATGATCCCAGGGTCCTGGGATCAAGCCTCGTATCAGGCTCCCTGCTCAGTGGGAAGTCTGCTTCTCCCTCTCCCACTCCCCCTGCTTGTGTTCCCTCTCTTGTTTTGTCTCTCTTTGTCCAATAAATAAATAAAATCTTAAAAACGAAACAAAAAAACCTTGCTATCTCTTTATAGCCCTGGTCATTGTCCCTGATCCTTTTGCCCAACACACCTGCTCATGAGTCAAGGTCTTACACCTTTCTCTCAATGCATCACATGATTTCTTGCTTAAAGTGCGTCCCTACCCATCCAGAGTACACCACATCTAGCCTTCCTGTAGCCCTCACACCCAGGAGAACTGAGGGACACAGGAGCATCTCTCTGAGCTATCAAGTGTGTTTGTCACAACCACCCTGAAAGAAACTTATGATTATCTTAATTTTACAGGTGGCAAAACTATAGCTCAGAGAAGTAAAATAACTTGCTCAAGGGCACACAACCAATAAGTTGTGGAATCTAGAGTCAACCCAAGGCTGTGTCACTCCAAACCCAAACACCTTCCGGTCCCTATGGCCCTTGCTGTCTAGCACCAACTGAGCACACAGCAGGGGCTCAGATCGACCCCACCAAGGAGGTGGGCGCAGGCTGGTAGCACAGCAGCATCTACTGAGCTGGGGCCAAGAGGCTGCAAGGCCTCTCACTTGGGCTTTGCAGCCTTGTTGCCGGGACCCTGAGCCTGCCTTCCTAGCAGGGAGTCTCAGCCTTGCTACCAAGGGAACTGCCAGCAGTGAGGCTCAGGTTTCTTTTCTTTTTTTTTTTTTAAGGCACTCAACATATCAGCATAAAGGCCGTGGAATTATTGCTCCAGCACTGCTGTCAATGATTCCAGAAGCATTTGCATGCAGTCCCTTCCACCCCCTCTTCTCTGCAGCTTTACTGTTCTAACCTCACCCAGCAGAGAACTGGGAGCATTAATTCTGACCTTATTATTTGCTAATTGCTTGCAGCACACAATTAGCACCTAATTAATATAGAAACATAGAGTTTTAGTGTTCAGAAGGGCCCAGAAATTACCTAGATCAGCCTACTCTCTTTTAAGGGACAAAAAAGAATCAGAGGTAGTGTGGTTTGCCCAAGGTCACACAGTAAGTTAGCGACAGATCTAGGACAGGCTTGAAGTCAAGACTCCTGTTTGCATGCAGTCCACCTCACTCTGCTTCCCTTGCCTCCTCTGCCCTACAGCCCTCTGCAGGCAAGGCTCACCCCTTCCCTCTGTCTTGCTATCTTCTTCCGTCCCCAGCACAGGTTTTAAGTGCACACTATCCGCTGGACAGCAACAGCTCCGCCCACCCAGAGCCCACCATGTACCTCACACCACACAGCCCATTTCCCACGATTCTCATAACAACTTAGAGAGAAAGTTGCCATAATGCCCATCTTAAAGATAGGGAAATCGAGGCCTAGGAAGTTAAGAGCTAGAATATGGGGAGACCTAGGATTTGAACCCAAGCCCTTTGAGTCTAAGGCCTATTTTCTTTCTATTACACTTCACGCTTCCCCCACCTAGAGCCCCCATCCCACAGGCCTCCATGGTCTGATTCCCTTCGCCCTTCCCATTTAGGTGTTAGAGTAGCCCAGGGGGTTTCTGGGGATGAAGCTGGCAGAGGCACCTTCTGAAAGCCAACTCCTGTATCTATCCCTCTTCCTGCCCAGGGACCGATGCTAAATCCGTGCTGCTCGGCAGTCTCACCTGGTCGTGGTCAATATCGGCATCTCCTGTGATCACGATTCTCTTCTCAATCCGGGTCTCTGAAATCCCACCTTTTACGGTCTGAAACCAAACAGAGGAGGTCACATGAGAAAGAAAGGAAAACAAACGGTAAAAAATTATTCCGAAAGCTCTACTTCAAAATTTCATCTGCTGCTGGGTACTGTGTAGAACCACGTTCTTACCCACTTGTTCAAATTCTTGGCTGTGCCTGCTAAAATGAGCACACCTCTACTCCTGCAGATTGCTAAAATCTTTAATAAGAAAAACGGAAAGCCACAAATCTCTATTTATTTTTCCCTTTTTCTTCCTCCTAAACATCACAGAAATTCAGTGAGTAAACAAAACAGGTGTTTCTTTTTGCTCCTTTCCTGTACATTTGATTATTTTCAAGAGGAAATTGGGAAGACTGTGAACAAAAATGTCACACAGCTTGAAACTGTGTGAAACTTTTTTTTTTTAAGATTTTATTTATTTATTTATTTGACAGACAGAGACCACAAATAGGCAGAGATGCCAGCAGAGAGAGGAGGAAGCAGGCTCCCCGCTAAGCAGAGAGCCCGATGCGGGGCTCGATCCCAGGACCCCAGGATCACGAGCTGAGCTGAAGGCAGAGGCCTTAACCCACTGAGCCACCCAGGCGCCCCGAAACTGGGCTCTTTATTTTCAAGCACTTTCATATCACTGATATCAAAAGACCCTTAAATAATCCCCTCAGGGCGGGTAGGTTTCCCTAATTGACAGATGAGGATAACCAAGGTCTAGACACATTAAGTAACCAGCTCCTAATTATCTGTATATTGATAACAGAGCTTGGTCAGAAATCAAGGTTTCTTACTTACAAGAAAATAGATTTCCCTCAGTGCTGCAGCAAACATGGACTGTCTCTGATTTCCAGGGAGTAGTTCCAATTTTAGATAATTTTTCCTGCTTGTTCCCATAAACAATATTCTAATAATTCCAGTATTTCAGCATGCAAACTGTAGTTCTCCTGGCCTTGATACTGGACATTATAAAAACTCTTTCTTTTTAAAGATTTTATTTATTTGACAGACAGGCACATAGCAAGAGACGGAACACAAGCAGGGGGAGAGGGAGAGGGAGAAGCAGCCTCCCTGCCAACCAGGGAGCCCAATGTGGGGCCTGACCCCAGAATCCTGGGATCATGACCTGAGCCGAAGGCAGCCGCTTAACCAACTGAGCCACCCAGGCGCCCCAATATAAAAACTCCTGAGTTCTGATTTTTGACTTAGAAATTATGGTTGTATAATAATACCAATGACACCTGTCCTTAAACTGACTTTTTCAACTTACCTTCACAGCCAGATGGGGAGTGACCAGAGAGACAGGAGGATGTATAGATAACAACCACACGTGGCTTTATGAGACTACTAACTAGGCAAGGGTGCCCCCAGGGTCCCCCTAGCTTTACTGCTGGGGAAGCAGCAGGGCTTTTCCACCTGTGACAATTGGAATCATTTGGCTCAGTAGGGATGGAGCTGAAAACCCTTGCTTCTAGACCAGGGTCCTTGTTGCAGAGAGGGAGCAAACTTGGCATGCCACTGAATTCCAGAAGGAAGTTCTAACTGGTCTGTTACCTTGGTAATCTGAGTTGTGGTTGTGCTGCTTGTGGTCTCAGATGTGATGGTCTGAGCTGTCAGCAGGACTCCTGGGTCCAAGTCCCCATTGCTGTCGTCAGTCTGCAGAAAAAAAATGCAACTCATCACCATGCCTCTCAGGAAGCCTATGGGCAAATGTGGTAGGAGGCGGCTTCACTCTTCAGCTGTACATTCTAAAGCAAAAACCTGATTCCCTTACAGCGATTACTTCATAAAGAAAACAATCCCCTGGCAGCAAGCCTCCTAAGAATGCTGGATGGGGTCAGTTTCCCTACCACAAGGTCAATGACAGAAGCGGGTCAGAAAGGGGAGGCAGGACTACAGCCACAGGTCCAACAGGAGTGGCAATGGCTACCCACGCGTGTACAACATTTTAGAGTTCACAATGGCCTTTCAAAACACTGTCTTTTTTGATGCCCACACAAGCCCTGTGTAATAATTAGTAAAGGCAGAAACTGATTAGCACTCCCTGGTAAGAAAACTCAGGCCCAGAGAAGGCAGATGACTTGCTCAAGGACTCAAAACTTGTAAGTAGAAGTTGTCCACTCTACAAACCAGAAACTCTTTACACACCACCCAAGGCAGGAAAAGTATGAACTCTTGTGTGCAAAGGCGTGGGTAGGTTTTGAATCATAGAGTGGAACTTTCCAGAAAGGACCGGGAAATGTCCTTGCCAGGGCTCAAGGGGCCAGGGAATCTTAGGTTGTCTTCTTTGAAGACTGAGAGGGGAGCCTGGAACCAAGGAGGTAGGAAATGTCCCTTTAAGACAACACCATGGAGGAAACCTACATGATACTCTCAGTGACATTTCTGACAACAAAACTATTACTGAATGGACTATCCTGATTAGGAGCATTTTAAAGTATTTAGAATGCTGCGCTTTGCAACTAATCTATACAGAGAACAAGGGCTGGGGTGACTTCCTGTTCCTCTAGAGGTTGCCATATTATGACCAAAATGATTGTATAATGATCAGGCTGAGAATGGACACTAGCAAAAAGGAAGAGAGATGGTTATCAGCAGCCACTAGGCTGGTAGCAGGATTCAGAGCTGCTGACAGTCCCATGACTGGGAGGGAAACAGAATTAGAGTAGGAGGATGGGGGCTGCCCAGCGCCAATGTGCTGGCTAGAATATATGACCGGTTGGTTCCAGGATTGTACACAGGCTCAGAAGAAATTTAGAGAATTGCAGTTCTTTTCAAAAAGAACCTGCAGTTAAAAAAGTGTTACATTACTATCTTTTCCTACCCTCTTTATAAAGTCATCTGTATTATAAGCAGAGGCTTCCAAACTTTTTCTGAGCAGAACCATATTTCACTGAGGCAAAATGTTACAATATGTGGGGGTGGGAGATAGGAGGAGCAGAAGAGAATTAGGAAGAAAAGATTCTCTGGCTGAGTTCCTTTCCAGGTAAGAATCTAGACCAAAGAGGGCGCCTGGGTGGCTCAGTGGGTTAAGCCGCTGCCTTCGGCTCAGGTCATGATCTCAGAGTCCTGGGATCGAGTCCCGCATCGGGCTCTCTGCTCAGAGGAGAGCCTGCTTCTCTCTCTCTCTCTCTGCCTGCCTCTCCATCTACTTGTGATTTCTCTCTGTCAAATAAATAAATAAAATCTTTAAAAAAAAAAAAAAAAAAAAAAAAGAATCTAGACCAAAGAGAGGAGACAGGATGGGGACACCAAAGCCTTACATGCATGCCAGCATCACGATAGCTAGATGACTGGCAAGTTCACTAACACTTTCTTCAGTGAAGACCCACCTATCTACTTTAGATTCAAACTCAAGGAATCTTTATTGTACTCCTACTATGTGCCAAGCACAGGATGCAACTCAATTCTACCTCCCAATATCTGAAGTGGGTACTATTACTATCCTTGCTGTAGAGTTGGTCCAGAGAAGTTAAATAATTGGTCAAGGCTCTATAGCTAATCAGTGTTTGAACTAGAATTTAGGGCAAGACAATTCTTGTCTGAAGACGGAGGTTTGGGTCCCAGCTCAGACATAAGTAGCGATGGGCTCCTGGGCGAGCCCTTCTGACTCTCTGAGCTTTAGTCCTCTCACTTGTAACAGCCAGTTCTGTAATTCGGCCCTGCCCCCACCGTGGCATTGTTGTGAAGATCTAAACAGACTGTAGAAGTAAAAGTACTTTCTACATCATTATAAGAATATAAATTTGGGGCGCCTGGGTTACTCAGTGAGTTAAATCTCTGCCTTCGGCTCAGGTCATGATCTCAGTGTCCTGGAATCGAGTCCCGCATTGGGTTCTCTGCTTGGCGGGGAGCCTGCTTCCTCCTCTCTCTCTCTCTGCCTGCCACTCTGCCTACTTGTGATTTCTCTCTGTCAAATAAATAAATAAAATCTTGGGAAAAAAAAAAGAAAATAAATTTGTGTGCCAGGAGGGCTAAACCTTTTTTTTTTTTTAAAGATTTTATTTTTATTTTATTTGACAGAGAGAGAGAGATCACGAGTAGGCAGAGAGGCAGGCAGAGACAGAGGGGGAAGCAGGCTCCCTGCTGAGCAGAGAGCCCGATGTGGGGCTCGATCCCAGGACACTGAGATCATGACCTGAGCCGAAGGCAGCGGCTTAATCCACTGAGCCACCCAGGCGCTCTGGGCTAAACCTTTTTGAAGAGCTCCACCTCTACTAAAATGGGGAGTCTATCATATTTCCCTACCTCCCACTGACTCCCTTATTCCCTGCTGTCTCTGAAGAAGTGGAAAATGGACGAGATGTTGTTATGATTTCTGACTTACACTCTTCCCACATGTGAACTCTCTTCTTTGACCCTGTAACCAATGTTTCCTCAAAATGATGCTGTGGCTTTGACAGTTGTTTATAAAGTTAAACATCCATTTATCCTAGGGCCCAGCAATTTCACTCTTAGGTGTTTACCCAAGAGAAGTGAAAACATGTGTCTACAATGACTTGCACATGAATGTTCACAGAAGCTTTATTCACATTTGCTCCAAACGGAACCAGCTCAAGTATCCATCAACAAAGGAAAGGATAAACAAATTGTGTTACACTCATATAATGGGATACTAGTCAACAACAATAAAAAAGTAAACTACAGATTCTTATAACTTAGATGAGTCTAAGAAAAACATGTTGGAACACAAAAGTGTACTACTGGATACTTCCATATATATGGCGTCCAAGAACAGGCAAACCTAAGCTGTGGTTATGGAAATCAAAGCAGTGGCTGCCTGGAGGGGCAGAGAGTAACTAGAATAAGGCTACGAAGAAAGTTTCAGGGGCAATGGAAGTTATCCCAAATGTGTCTTGGTTACACAGGTATATACAAATGTGTCAAAATCAATCAAATGGGGGGCACCTGGGTGACTCGGTTAAGTGTCTGCTTTGGGCTCAGGTCATGACGCAGGGTCCCGGGATTGAGCCCCAGGTGGGACTCCCTGCTCTGTGGAGAGCCTGCTTCTCCCTCTCCCTCTACCTACTGCTCCACGGGCTTAAAATCTTAAAAAAAAAAAAAAAAAAAAGGTAGGCATCATTTAAAAAAAGTCAATCAAATGGAATACTTAAAAACTACACATCCCTGTATATAGATAAGCTTGACCTCAAGCATGCACACACGTACATATACACAAACAGTAAAATCCTGTTCTGGCTCCCTGTCTCCTCTGACACGTTCCCCAAAGTATGGGAACTGTAAAATAACTTAAAAAAAAAAAAAAAAGTTCCTGGGCTAACCTGTTTGGCAAGATAATAAAAACAGGAGCAGAAATAGTTATAGGTAAATAAATCACAATAGCAAATAACTGTCTGGTGTTTGTTATATGCCAGGCACATTTTTCTAGACCTCATTTACACCATACTGCACTGCACCTTTTTATTTACCAGTTTATCCTACAGATTATTCCCATCAGAGGCTTTTCACAGCTGTTTAGAATTACCTTTATTGGATGTACCACAGTTTATCTAACTTGTTCCCTGTGATGGACATTTAGTTTGTTTCCATGGTGGTGACAACTTAATTTGAAATGCACATTAGCTTATTCCTTGCAACAACCCCATGGAGTGGAACCATCATTGGTCTCATTTTACAAATGAGGACAATGAGGCACGGAGAGTAACCTGATGGCACATCAGTAAATGATGGAGCTGGTTTGAACCCAGGAAATTCGATTCCAAAGTCAGTACTTTCTCCGCTATGCTCTACCATCTAGCATGAATAAGAAGTCATCGTTGTGTATTTTGTTTGACTGTCTTAAGCCCTGTTAAAATGAACTAAGATATGAAACAATATAATACAGTCATAGCTACCATTTTTTAATACCTACTATATGCCAGGCAAATATTATCTTTAATAACCTTATGAAGTTATTTTTCAGAAGAGAAAACTAAGGTTCAAAGAGTTTAAGTGACTTGCAAAAGGTCACAGAACTAGCAAGTGTTGGAATTAAGATCACTGTCTAACTCCAAAGCCCACCTGATTTACCTACTACATCAAGCTTCTTCTACACTTCCCTGATACATGAGTACATTTAAAAAAAAAAGATTTTATCTATTTATTTGACAGACAGAGATCACAAGTAGGCAGAGAGGCAGGCAGGGTGTGGGGGGGAGCAGGCTCCCCGCTGAGCAGAGAGCCGGATGTGGGGCTTGATCCCAGGACCCTGGGGTCATGACCTGAGCTGAAGGCAGATGCTTTAACCCACTGAGCCACCCAGGGACCCACATGAGTACATTTTAAAACGACTGCCTCCTTTTCTCTTTTTTACAGGGTCTACACTCAAACCATGTGGGCTTTGGTAGGCAGCTTCGTCCTAACAACTTTCATGCATATGCTACAAAATTCACTTCAAAACTGAAATGTCAGTCTCCTTTCCACTCCTGACCACAGTCCTGGAGTCCCAGTCCCCTTCACCAGAGGCCAACACTGCTTTTTGGGTTTTCTTTTTGAGTACTCATTCGGAGATAATATATTCATGTACAAGCTTCCTCTTTCCCTCCTATAAACAGCGTATTATTACACCATATTCCACCATGCCTTTTTTTTTTTTTAAGGATTTATTTATTTTAGAGAGAGAGAGGATGGGGAGGTGCAGAAGGAGAGGGAGGAAAAGAATCTCAAGCAGACTCCCCCCTCAGCACAGAGCCTGATGCAGGGTTCGGTCTCACAATCCTGAGATCACAACCCAAGCCGAAACCAAGAGTGGATGCCTAACTGACTGAGCCACCCAGGTGCCACCCCCCACTATGCTTTTTTATCTATTAATTTATCACATAGATTATTCCCATTAGAAGCTTTTTTAAAGAGCTGCACAGAATTATACTAACTGGGTATATCATCATTTGTTCAACCTGTTCCCTACTGATGGCGAGTTAGGTTGTTTCCATGGCAGTAACAATTTAGAGAGTTTCCTACCATATGAAAGTAATTCTTACATCCTCACGTTAATGACGTGCACAACCTTAAAGTAATTTCCTATTCCTTCCTTCTTCAATCCCCTGTACTGCCAATTCCTAGTCATTCGTTTCGGTCTCTCCTGCCCCAGCTCTTTCTTCTCATCTCCTCCAGGTGTCCTCCCTTATAAGCATCTCCCCAGACTTGCTCTAGTCATATCCCTGACTCCAGGCATCGCCTTACTTTAAAATATTCAGCACACAGCCTTAGGAATCATCTTCCAAAAATCACAGCCTCAGTGATGCTGCTTTCTTTCTTTTTTTTTTTTTTTGTTTAAAATTTTATTTATTTATCAGAGAGAGAGAGGGGGAGAGAGCAAGCACAGGCAGACAGAATGGCAGGCAGAGGCAGAGGGAGAAGCAGGCTCCCTGCTGAGCAAGGAGCCCGATGTGGGACTCGATCCCAGGACGCTGGGATCATGACCTGAGCCGAAGGCAGCTGCTTAACCAACTGAGCCACCCAGGCGTCCCAATGATGCTGCTTTCTTACCACTGCTAAAAAACACTTCAAGCAACCCCTCCTTATTTACCAAATGCCACACTCTAGACCACAAGAGAGATGGGAGTAGCATGCTAACAGTGACTTAGCATCTGTGAATAGACCAAACACTGTACAGACATCGTTCCACTAAATTCTCCCCCAGATCTTGCAATGGAGGATGATACTAGCCCCATTTTACAGCCAAAGAAACAGAGGGGAAAGAGATTACTGATTTGTTTCAAGTTATCCAGCTAGTTATGTGGTTGAGCTAGGATACAAGTTCCATTTGTCTAGTTGCAAAGCACATGTTTTTAATTGGCAAGGGATGCCGGTTCCTGAAAGGGTCCTCCAGTCCACGGTGTGAAGATGAGTCGTAAGGATTTAGGTGAAATCACTCAGCAGAGCTTCACATGGCTGCCTTGTTCCTGCCGTGCAGGCTCCGGCCAAAATGTGGCCTCCTCAGAGAGGATTTTCCTGACAACACTAGCCTCAGAGGAAGAGCCTTTCATATAATCTCAAATTGTCTAACTCTTCATCCAATTTTCGTTTCTTTGGCCTAATACATAAATGCTCAACAAATACTGGCTTATATTTGCTTATCAGTTTATAGGGGGAAAACTTTTTCTAACTTTTGGATTTTATGAATTAAAAAAAGGAAAAAAAAAACAATTCAACATAAAGCAACTCTTAACTCATTCAAATTACCAATAAGGAAGGAGAAATTTTACTGAAAGTAAACAAAATTTTTATTTAAACAAAAATTTTAAATGCCTAAATTCTTGTGATTTTAAATTTAATTGTAATAAATTTTAATATTATATATATTTATTTATTTTTTAAAGATTTTATTTATTCATTTGACGGACAGAGATCACAAATAGGCAGAGAGCCCAATGCAGGGCTTGATCCCAGGACCTTGAGACCGTGACCTGAGCCAAAGGCAGAGGCTTTAACCCACTGAGCCACCCAGGCACCCCAATTTTTATTTATTTATTTATAAATTTTATTTTTAAGTAATCTCTACAACCAATGTGGACCGTGAACTGACAACCCCAAGATCAAGAGTTGCACACTCCTCCAACTGAGCCAATTACATGTTATACAATATAATATAATAAGTTATATTATAGCTGTTACTTATTTACACTTTCAGGCATGATGCTCAAGTCAAGTCCATACAGTATTGTATCTTATACAATCTTCATAATAAAATCATGAGGCAGGGGCCTTTGGCTCAGGTCATGATCCTGGGGTCCTGGGTTGATCCCCAAGTCAGGCTTCCTGCTCAGCAGGGAGTCTGTCCCTCCCTCTGCTCATGCTCGTGCTCTAATAAATAAAATCTTTTAAAATTTTTTTAAAAATTTGAATTAAATCATGAGGCCGATACTAACATCATGGATGGGGGTGGGTGGTGTTTGGAGGGCGGTAATCAAAGCTCAGAGACATTCAGTTACTGGTAGTAACTGGAATAAGTGGAGGATCCGGAACTTGACCTCATGTGACCCAAAGCCCATGACTGCCTTCTCTCACTGAACTGGGGGGATATAAGCAGTTAGATGCAAGACAACTTTGCTTTCAATGAAGTAAGTACTTTGGGACATCCTCAGATCAGTAATCTCTTCTAAAAAGAATTACGCCAGAAAAGCCTAGTTTTATTTGCAGCAAATGATTAGAGACTCTGTAAAGAAAGAAGGTTATCTATTGTGTTTACTCCAGTCTTTGTTTCTGAAACAGCACATCATGTCCTACCTGGGCAGCCTCGTAAGTGATGGTCTTGGTCTCAGTGTGAACAATAGGGACATCTTTGGTTGGGATTTCACTTTTCACAGCGGTGGCAGTATCTGAGATGGTGACGGTTTGAGTCTTCACCAGGGGAGGCTGTGAAGCAGTAAAGAAACAGAGTTAGTTACCAGAGTCTTCGGAAGGCTGCGAAGAACTAATCTTCTGACATTGATCTGATCAAAGTGATAGCTCTAATCAAGCCAAGGGCTAGATCAATCTCTGCCCAAGCCTTGGAGACTATTCCAAGTAGCCTTGACAAGGTGTCAAATCAAGAGGGATATTAAAAAACAGCATTACTGTAATCATTTTCATATCCTTAATGGAAAGCTGTAAGATCAGACGGTTACGATCAGTGATATAAAACACTTTAGACTGACCTTCAGAATTTGAAACTGTTTGCCAAATAGCAGTCACTTTTGTTTGTCCTTGTGACTGTGCCATTACAATTAGGAAAATCAGTCACATTTCCTCCACTAACTACAAATGGGACATGAAACAGCAATGGCACTGGAACACTTTATCCTGGAATTCATTAACTTCTTTCAAATCAATGTCAGACATTCGCTTTGGATTTATTGAGAAGGAACAGTATTTGGAAAACTGGAAAGAAAATCATCACTCCTACCACCACCTGGTGATTAATCTCAGAATTTCAGAAGAATGAACATTAGTGGAGTATCGAAGGCTTCTTGTCCATTAGCTCACCTTGCCAAAGACTACAAATCACCCTAAAACTACCAGTTGATTGTGATAAAGTTAAGTGGCCACCCATCTTAGCATAGGAGATTAGTGCCTGTGAGCATGGAAGCCCTTGTGAGTGGGGTCAGTGGGAGTGGTGGGCTGTACTATGTGGCTGCAATACAGAAATCATTATCTGGGGTCTGAAATCTCAAAAAAAAAAAAAAGATCAGTTGCCTCTTCTAATGAAGAGTATTTGAAATTTTGAGCATGGCCTCAGAACACTAATGGCTCTTCACCATAAAAGTCTCAGAAATTCACCTCTGTATATGGCCCACACTTGAGCAAAGAAAAGAGGAACCCACTCACACCAGCTTCATAAAGATAAGCAGATAGAACTTACCCCCAAGAGTTTTAAGTCATCAGGGGTGAAAGCGTTTCTGGCCATGGAGTTAATTCCTCTGAATAAATTTATTTGTAATAATCAAGGGGTTTGGTTTTATTCTTTGATTCTGAAAAAAGCAGAGAGGTGACTGCCCTCACCACCACCACCACCGCCACCTCCACAGAGTAGATTCTGGCCCTCTCCCAGAGTGAGTCATTAGACCTGCATCACTGAATCGGTTACTACCTGGAAACTTCGAATGAGGCTGGGGAACTGGTTACCCACACGAGAGTCATGAAATGATCCATTTTGCTTTCCAAGTGGCTCTCCTGGTGTAACATGTTCTTCACTACTCTCTGCCTTTTTTTCACCAAGTTGCAGCTGAGAGGAAGCTGGCGATACTGAGAAGTTTAAGGCACTGTCCTGTTCCTCCATTCCTATACATTCCCCACTTGAGCCTCTTGGTATTTCCTTAACATCAAGATAGCCAGCTGCCCCCCGCTCCTTCTCTTCTGTCTCCTTGCTGCTTATGGACAGGGAGCCAAACTCAAAGCTTTGTGGAGACTCCGACGGGGTGGTCATTTGGCTCTTACTAGGAATTACTGAATGCTTGGGACCATCCCATTCAGAGTCAGGGTTGGTAGATGGCCCCTTTGCCACGGCAGCCGCCTCCTCTGTGCGAATGCCATTTATATTCTACAAATGAATGAACACATACAAAAGCAAGAAGGTTAGGAATAAGTAGGGAATACAGTGAACTCTGAGAATCAACAATGATTTTTAAGAGGTCTTGAAAATATCAGTATTAATATAAACCAAGAATCTTAGCTCCTGAGGTAGCCAAAAGGAACAACTGCTCTTCATTCATAAATATATTAGTGGTCTAAGCAGTTCCAACCTCATTATGGTCTTATTTCTATAACCCTGTTAACCTAAGAACTAATTTTGATATGCCTCACATAGTACCAAGCACTTTGTGTTACTATGATCTTCCATGTATAACACATAGTTTTCATACTTAAAAGAGTTACTTTGCCATTCCTGAATACCTAACTTGTTACTATACACAGGGAACAATGCGATTTATGAGCCAATCAAACATCTTCTCCAGAAGCCTGATCAGGTTGCAAAATGTTTCATATCACCAAACCATAAATATCATACTAGGCCCTGATAGAGAGACTAAAGTCTCGACTTTGGATGGCAGGGATTAAAACATCGAATACATCCAGAACAAACTTAATCCAACCACTGTCATGAAATTAAGTATCAAAAAAAGTGATTTCTTTGTAAACATAATAAAAGTGACCCAGTAGCTGAGACACACTTTTTTTTAAAAAAAGATTTTATTTATTTATTTATTTATTTGACAGAGAGAAATCACAAGTAGATGGAGAGGCAGGCAGAGAGAGGGAAGGAAGCAGGCTCCCCGCTGAGCAGAGAGCCCGATGCAGGACTCGATCCCAGGACCCTGAGATCATGACCTGAGCTTAACCCGCTGAGCCACCCAGGCGCCCCTGAGACACACTTTTTAAGAAGATTTTTTATTCATTTATTCAAGATAGAGCATACAAGCAGGGGAGAAGGGCAGAGGGAGAGGGAGAAGCAGACTCCCCACTGAGCAGAGAGCCTGATGGGGGGCTCTATCCCATGACTCTCAGATCGTGTCCTAAACTGAAGGCAGATGCTTAACCAAATGAACCACCCAGGCACCCCAAGATATATTTCTTCACAAATGAATGACCTATTGCCATACCTAAGAAGTAAGTCCTGGAAACAGTTCCTTCCTGGATCAAGTATCTTACACCACAGAAAAAACAGACCTAAAATAAGTACTTCCAAGAGAATGTGGATGACAAGGTAACATCACCATGGATGGACATAAACCTAAAGTTTAAAGAAAGGTTTATTAGGTAGAGGAGAAGGAATTCACATGAGTAAAAAAGTAATATGAGCCAGGTGAAAAACCAACAGGCTTAAGGAAGAAGCTAAATGTCAGGAAAGGTAAACACGTGCATGTGCTCACCAGAAAGCCACGTGGGCCTGAAATTTTGCCAAGATCAACTTCCCATATTACATACCACCTACGAACTTACTAACAGAAAAGGACTCTTTTCAAAAGGTATTCCTGGAATCAATGACACATGCTTGGATTGTACGTACACATGTTACTGCTCAAATCACAAGACACGTATTCTTATTTTTTAAAAAATTGCTGCTGCTCCTAGACTTGCAAACCAAACTACATTGTGATGGATATAAACCAGTGCCCTATTAAGTCAAGCAAAGAGGTGCTGCACTCAAGAACTTCAGGCCATACTTCTAAGCCATCTTGAAACCATCAACTCAAGAACATCCCAGAGTGGTACAAGTTGAATTCAGATTAGGCAGGTCTTTCATGGACTGATTATGAAGATCACATGATCACACATGGCATGAAAAATGGGATTGAGAGAAAACAACAGAAACTGTCTTTGTCTGCAGACAAATCAGAGATACATAAAATATTCTTGCTAAGGATATGTGAATTTCCTCATACTTAAAATGAGAAAAATACCTGGTTTGACTCATGGGGTTCCAAAGATCAAAAAAACCAATATACGTGAAAGCACTTTGTAAATTCTAAAGTGCCATATAAAGGCACTTAATTCAACCAAAGTTCTGAGTACCTAGAATATGCTAGGACCTTATTTACTAGAATAAATTAGTTATTATTTACGCACTGTCTTACTTTCTAGGGCACTTTTCTCACCATTTCTTTTGAGTCAGACCAAGCTGTGAGCTGTTCAAAAATAGATCAGCTGGTAATAAACAAATAGACTCTCTCAAATTGTTATATGGTAGCTCTAACACTATGAACAGCATATACAAACTCACTCACATGGAGAAAAACTTCACGGCTTTTCCAAATAATTTTGTCACAAGCGAGAAGGCTGATCTATAACCAGGAAAGTACCTAAGAAAATCAAGTTAAGAGCCGATTTTATACCAGTCTGCTCAAGTGATATGTGGTGGTCTGCCGTCAAGAAGCCATTTATGAATTGAACATAGCTTAGGCCAGGAACACCTGGGCAAAGTTGCCTACTGTTGAATAAAACTAGATCAAGCAATAATTTTTGTTTCAAAGCATGTGCAGAGGAGACCGCCGATAAAAGCTGCAGCCATAATAACATCACTTCAACAAATACTTGCTGACCACTTAATACATGTTAGTCACTGGAAATAAAAGGAAAATTAATAACAGTTGGGTTAGATTATCACTTAGAGCATTCTCACATATGGTTAAATCGACCTTCCCAGTTGGCTCTGTTGTCCAGATCTGGACACAGCCAACTACTTACTGGACATCTTCCCAGCCATATGGAATGCAATATGCCCCAAGCTAAACTCATCTCTGCTGCCGCCTGGACCTGCCACCCCAACTTCCTCCATCATTTCTGTTATATTGGTAAACGGCACCATCATCCGTCCAGTCTTCCAAGCCAGAATCCTGAAATCATCTTCAATGCCTTCCTTATACACATCCAACAACCCCCGTGAATTACCACAAGTCATTTCCATTCCATTTTAATATTGCCCTTATCTATCTGTTTCTATTCCCACGCTTACTACCCTCATTCAGGCTCTTGTAATGCCTCCCTTCACTTACTGCTAATGCCCTAAATAGTTTTTCTTCTTTGCTTTTTTCCTTCCTTCATTCTCATCTCAAACCTTATTTATTTATTTATTTATTTATTTATTTATTTGACACACAGAGAGAGAGAGAGAGAACAAGAACACAAGCAGTAGGAGTGACAGAGGGAGAAGCAGACTTCCCGCTGAGCAGGGAGCCTGATGTGGGGTTCGATCCCAGGACCCTGGGATCATGACTGGAGCCAAAAGCAGACTCTTAACAACTGAGCCACCCAGGTGCCCCTCAAACTTTTCTTAAACAGATCTTCTACTCTGCTGCTAATGTATTTCTTTTTTTAAAGATTTTATCTTTAGAGAGGCAGTAAGAGAGAGAGAGAGCACGAGCCAGGGGAGGGGCAGAGGGAGAAGCAGACTCCCCACAGAGGTGGGTGCACCCCGCTCAGGGCTCAGTCCCAATCCCAGGACTCTGGGCTCATGACCTGAGCCACCCAGGCACCCCTAAAGTATTTATCTCTAAAATGAAACATCGAGAATTCCATTTTGCCGCTTAAAAGTCTTTAGTGGTTCTTCACTGCCTCTGGTTAAAGTTCAGACCCTTTAGTAAGACATAGAAAATAGTTTAAAATATGACTCCTACCTCTCTCTCCAGCTTTACCCTGCCACACCTCCACAGATACCCTTCTTTCCATTAACTCAGTTTCTAGCACAGCATGCTTTCTTTTGCCTCCCTGCCTTTGTAAATATTGTCAATATTATTCCTTCTGCCTGAAAAGTCCATGCTCGGCTCAAGTGTCATTTCTGGAAGTTCCCCCCGACTACCTAGAGTATGCAGATACTATTACTCTTTTGTTCCCATTGCACCTTGTCATTACTGGTTTAGTAATCCATCTTTCCTGTTAGACTGCGGGTTTCTTGTGTGTGTGGGGGGAGGGTGGGTAGTGAAGATAAGGATTTCTTATGTTACTTAGCTCTGTATCTCTCTTGTTCAGTTTTTGGCACATAATAGATGTTCAGTAAAAACTGAACATTGCTGAAAGTATATTCAATAAATCCAGGTGACTTGAGAAGTTCTGCTTGGCCTTGTGCTATTTAAAAACTGAAAAGGCACGTTTAAAGAGAACATACAAAGTGGGAGTGCCTGGACAGCTCAGTTGGTTAAGCATCCGACTCTTGACTTTGGCTCAGGTCATGATCTCGGTGTTGTGAGATCGAGCCCCTCATCAGTTGGGTGTGGTGCCTCTTTAAGATTCTCTCCCTTTCTCACTGTACCCCACCCCACCACACACACACAAAAGGAAAGAATGTAAAAAGTGGTCCACTTGACCAGACCCACTCTCTCTTCCAGGATTTTATCTCCTACATCAGTAAAGAGGAAAAGTGACATTATCCATGTTCACAACATGCCAGATAGTGCACTAGTCACCTTAATATGTTTCCTCACTTAATTTTTCACAACCTCACTATGAAGTAGTCACGACCTCTACTTTAGAGATAGAGATGAAGAAACAGAGAGGGTAAGCAACTCACAGCTAGTTAAGTGATGGAGCTAGGGTTGAAACTCAAGTTGGTTTCTCAGTCTAAAGCCCATTTCTTCCATGGCAACAAAGTGTTTCAGGTAAGACCAGAGGACATGTCCTATTATGTTCAAAAGAATGCATCAAACCTTACTATACTTTTGAGAAGTACTGAGATTGTCTGAAGTCCTCTCAGTAGAATCTGATTTCAGTGTCCAGCACTATCCTTTTAAAAATAAGAAAGCTGTGGGGCACCTGGGTGGCTCAGTGGGTTAAGCCGCTGCCTTCGGCTCGGGTCATGATCTCAGGGTCCTGGGATCGAGTCCCGCATCGGGCTCTCTGCTCGGCGGGGAGCCTGCTTCCTCCTCTCTCTCTCTCTGCCTACTTGTGATCTCTCTGTCAAATAAATAAATAAAATCTAAAAATAAATAAATAAATAAAAAGGCTGAAAGGCCAGAAAAGATGGAGGCAAAAAGAAGATACAGTCTCCATGACACAACTCCCAAACTTGGGCAAGTAATGGTAAGTGAGGAATGTTAACTGACAGCATTGTGCCTTTAACTAAGGCCATCAGGAAGGGCCACTGGATTATATAAGACTCTGCGCAACAGCATATACCAGATTGGCCTGGAAACTTTAAAGGAATCTTGTTAGGGTATGAACAAATATAGGACTGTGTCTGAACCTCCCACAGTAACTGACAAAATTGAGACGTAATGTGATTCAAAGGTGTTAATTCAGACGTTGCTTATCTGGACTGATGGGGGATCTAGAAGAAGAAAGATGCTACAACAGTAAGGCCAGCTGCCTGTACAAAGTACAGCCAGCTTATCTAGTTGGTTTCAAGAACAGGAAAAGCAAGAATGTTAGACAAATATTTAATTGAGAATACTATTAGAAAGTTTTCAATTTTATTTAAAAAGTGAATGGTACCTGCTAAGTATGATAATTAAGAATTAAGTATTTTCTTTGGGTGGGGAAAATCCAAACATTTTTCTTTTTAATGGTTTTCTCTTGAAGAGTATTTATTTAGAAGGATTATGTCTCAGGATCATCAAACCCTGGTAGGTATGTGCCCTTCCAAGTTATAAACTACCTCTTCCCTTGACTTAAAGATCCCAGACATCATTAAGAGCAGTGCCACTCCATTAAATGCAATCCAAAGACTTTTTCTCTTCACGTTATTTTTGAAGCAAGGTATTTATAGCTCAGACGAATGAAAGAACCACAGTTATGCTTAAAAGACTATCTTATCCTATAAGAATCACAATGAAAATAAATCCTGAAAACTTTCCTAAAATTTTGCCACATAAGAAAAAATATATATACTTTTTTTTTTTTCCCTGGAGGGACCATATAGTAAGTTTTCCCACACACATTTGATCATCTGTTTCCTGCTTTAGTGAAGACTGATTTTACCTCTGGGTGGCAACAGAAAAGCAATTCCTTTCTGTATTAGAAGCGAGAAAAGAACCTGCTATTGTCTCATTTTATCTTTCTATATATTAAAATCCTGGGTAAACAATAACGACCAAGTAAAGAACAGCAGTATCACTGCCACCTTGCCATGTGATTTCAGGGAACTACTTTCACCTCAGGACCATAATCAAATGTTGGAAGAAGGCAAAAATGCTAACTTCAAAGACTACACCCTCCCCTTGGTAATGTGCTATGCTTTATTTCTTACCCATTTAAAAATATTTTCCTGTGTATAACTACACACATTAAAAAGATTTCAGCGCATATTAAAATATCAGTAGTAGTAGCAGAAGTGCAAATAAATGTTTTTAAGTACACTCTATGCCTAACGTGGGACTTGAATTCACAACCCCGAGATCAAGAGTCACATGCTCTACTGACTGAGCCAGGCAGGCACCCCAAGAACTGCAAATAACTTAATTTCTTTCTTTGTGTTTTTCTGTATTTCTTAACCTTTCTAAATGAGTATGCATTACTTCCGTTATAAAAATGTTATTTAATTATTTTCTTATGCAAGCTTTTGTATCTGGTTTCATAATGAAATAATCTACAAAACCTGAAGAATCTGGTAAACAATTTATGAAGTGCTGATAAATCCTTAATGTCCTCTAAACATTTAAAAACAGTTAAAAATAGGGGCACCTGGGTGGCTCAGTTGGTTAAGCATCTGCCTTCGGCTCAGGTCATGATACCAGGGTCATGGGGTCAGGCACTGTGCCGAGCCCCTCGTGGAGCTCCCTGCTTCTCCCTCTCCTCCCCACTCATGCTCTCTCTCACTATCTCTCAGTCTCTCAAATAAATAAATAAAATCTAAAAAAAAAAACCTGTTAAAATAGTTTCCTAAAAGAAAAAGTAGTTAATAGAAAGAATGCTAAGTAATGTAAATGATTGGTAACTAATATAAACATTCTCTTTTATATATATAATATAAAACCTTAGTAATTTATCAAGTGGATTTTGAAAGTCAAAGTCAATGACTGTGTACTTAATGTATCTGGGTGGAAAAGAAATAGCTCAACTTCAAGGTGTAGCTTCATTATATTTTGTTTAATGTCTTCTGATTTAAAAATGGCAGGATTAGTCTCAGGAATGTGAATAAAAATATGGTTGTATTTGTGATGTAATTCCTTAGTAGATTTTCTTATTAGAGAACATAGCTCTGAAACCAGTAAAGACATGCAAAGAAAATTACCATTCTCCTGCCAGACATGATAGCAACTGGGAATATAAAATATTAAATCAAAGATTCCTAAAACTTGATCTGAACAGTAACTCTAGATTAAGTGATATATATACTACAAATCAACACTATCACACTTCAGTCGGAATGATTTATATTTTTCTTTCTTTCTTCTTCTTCTTCTTCTTCTTTTTTTTTTTTTTTTTGCCTGAGTGCCTTGCACCTCAGGCTTAAATCTTGTTTTATTGGAATCAAGTATAAAACATCAGAATGACTGAGCAAATTCAATAAATGGTTTAAAAGCCATCTCAGAAGAAAAACATCTTTTAGGTGATTTGGGGATAGATGAAAGAAAGAAGCGATCTGATCCTATGTACTTAGATTTAGTTGAAGATTTTGACAGTGATATGTACAGATGTTAGTTAAGTATATCTACACAAGATAAATATACCTTTTTTTAAAAAAAATCTATTTATTTATTTGACACAGAGAGAGAGATCACAAGTAGGCAGAGAGGCAGGCGGAGAGAGAGGAGAAAGCAGGCTCCCCACCGAGCAGAGAGCCCAATGCAGGGCTCGATCCCAGGACCCTGAGACCATGACCTGAGCCGAAGGCAGAGGTTTTAACCCCTGAGCCACCCAGGTGCCCCAAGATAAATATATCTTATGGTGGTGGCAATGGTGGAAGCTTGCGGAGAAGGCAACTTTAATTAATTAAACTCGAGAGCTGGTCTCGAGTTTAATTACTGTGTCTTGTTAATTTTTTGGTGCATTCGCAGGTATGATACTGTTACATTAAGCATCAAAATATGCCAGTCAATAATATTATTGAGTCCATACTAGCAGAATTAGACAGCTGACAGAACAATTTTGAATGAAAGAAGAGAATAATCATGTCAGTTATAGAGATAACTTCTAATGAGAGCCTGGGAATCAGTATATGCTGAATTTTGAGTTTGCAAAGAAATGCCTTTCCCTAATATTTTATTCAATGCTTCCAAAGATCTATCTCTAAAATACTTATGAAAAATTTATCTTCATATATGTCCATGTTTAATGGATAGTATAGACAAATATGAATAAATATGGGTGTTCTTACTTACTAAAAACAAGACAAATTTTAAGAGAGGGCCATTAATATGCTAAGTTGACATTTTATTTTATCGAATGGATGAAACTGAGAAGTAGGAAATACAGATAATAACTGCAGAAAAATGTTCATAGTCCAGCTGGACCAAAATACAAATTCTCTCACTAAATTGCATGACTATCTTGGTCTAACCCACTTTACCAATACCATCTTTTTTTTTTTTTAAGATTTAATTTATTTATTTGACAGACAGATATCACAAGTAGGCAGAGAGGCAGGCAGAGAGAGAGAGGAAGGGAAGCAGGTTCCCTGCTGAGTAGAGAGCCTGATGTGGACCCTGGGAGCATGACCTGAGCTGAAGGCAGAGGCTTTAACCCACTGAGCCACCCAGGTACCTCTACCAATACCATCTTAAACCGTCTCAAACACTCTACTCCAAATCAGCAAGGGTTTGACCCTGACATAAATATTCTTAGGGACTCAGCCACAGAATACCACAAATACTTTTTTTGATGAAGCTTGAATGATTCTTAGAGGTACAAAATGTCATTTGGTTTGATAATGAGGTGTTTTTGGTTTGTTTGCTTCTGGGTATCAGTCGAGTTTTCTTTTGATGTTGTGTGTGAGGTTTGACTTAATTAATGGGAATTTAAGCTATTGATCTAAATATCTCCAATAAACATGTAAACTACTAATTATTTTCTTCTAAAAAGTTCAAATCCTTTTATTGAATGTTTTTTGCTTTTTATTTTATTATTATTTTTAATATATTATATGTTTATTTTATATATAAATATATAGTATATATTTATGTAATATATATACATACATATATATATATATATATATATATATATGTATATATATGACTTGGACTCATGACCCTGAGATCAAGACCTAAGCTGCGATCAAGAGTCAGACCCTTGTGGTGCCTGGGTGGCTCAGTGGGTTAAAGCCTCTGCCTTCTGCTCAGGTCGTGATCCCAGGGTCCTGGGATTGAGCCCTGCATGGGCTCTCTGCTCAGCAGGGAGCCTGCTTCCCCCTCTCTCTCTGCCTGCCTCTCTCCCTGCTTGTGATCTCTGTCAAATTTTAAAAATTAATTAATTAATTAAAAAAAAAAAAAAGAGTCAGACCCTTAACAGACTGAGCCACCCAGGCACCCCTATTTAATGATTTTAATACCAGAAAACAGATCATCCTGGGGCCCAACAAAAGCCATGACAACTCTGCCTCAACCACAACCAAGGCCTCATTTCTCATCTTTATCTTCTGGATCCTATACACTAAGAGAGATCCTATTTCCGGTTCTGGGACATTCTGTAGGACTCAGCCTGGAGGATTTAACTTAAGATAAAGTGATTCCAGCATTAATAAATCAATCCATCAGTGGTTTCAGGATCTTAGAGAACCGTTCTCTTTTCTGAGAGCCATTTTCATAATACCCAGTTTCATAAATCACTAGGGTTTCACAAATTCCAAACTTCTCCTTAATTCACCTTCTGTAACGTTTACCACATTTTCATTTGGGGACTGAGTGACTTAGGAGACAGATGTGGTGTGACAGAATGTCATCAGACTGAAACATCAAAGACCTGTGTTCTGGTTCCAGTTCTTTCACTTAAAAACCGCTTGTTCTTGGGCAGGCCTCTCAAGCTCTGAGACTCTGTTTTATGAGAAGAAGCAAGAGCATTGCTGTTATGATTATTATGAGGGTTCACTGTACAGGTGTTCACAGTGAAGTGATGGGCAAATACTAGACACTATTTGTCTTTGTACTCTATTTCTTAAAATTCTTCCTTTTGCAAAGAAACATGAACCAGAGCAATAAAGACATCTACTCTCTACTTGGAAGTGTTTCTTGAGCACCCAAAGTGGGCCAATCCTATATATTTAATTAAGGCTGGTCTTCCTTTCGGCTTAGCAAGTTCTCAGCCAGGTTCTCCTTAGATTTTATTTTATTTATTTATTTTTAAAGATTTTATTTATTTATTTGACAGACAGAGATCACTAGTAGGCAGAGAAGCAGGCAGAGAGAGATGGGGGAATCAGGCTCCCTGCTGAGCAGAGAGCCCGATGTGGGGCTCGATCCCAGGACCCTGAGATCATGACCTGAGCCAAAGGAAGAGGCTTTAAACCACTGAGCCACCCAGGCGCCCCTCTCCTTATATTTTGGAGAATATCACCAGACAGAATTTTGAAGAAAGAAATTGTGACAGAATATAAGAATTAAAATAGGTACACTATGAGAATATTTAATAAATATTCCTGATTCAAGCTCCTTATGAAAAACACTGGATAGGCCATTTTTTAATAGTTTTGAGATATATACTATCTGCTAAAAAAAGAAAATTAGGAAAAACATTTCTCATTAGTCACAAAATTTACAATCATTTAAAACTTAATAGATTTATTGCTATTTCTAAGTCCAAATCATATCTATGTTACTACACACAGATTTTGCTTCCTGAAATTATTAAATTTTCTGTAAAAAGAGCCCATGATTTAACATACTACCTCTATCCTCACTTTCCAGAATCTCACTTTCCCTAAACCTACCACATTTATTAAACTAGCATTTGTTTTCACATTTCCCTGCTGAGCAGAGAACCTGATGTGGGGCTTGATCCCAGAACCCCGGGATTGTGACCTGAGCCGAAGGCAGAGGCTTAACCCACTGAGCCACCCAGGCGCCCCTCGTTAGACTTTTTAATAAGATTTATATAATCAAAAAAATAAATACGATAAGAAAAAGGGAGTAAGAAGAGGGAGGCAATGGGATTGAAGGACAGGGTTGTGCACAGACACACATACACCCACCGAGCACATTACCCTTGCTTCGCAAACCCAGTAAGAAATGCTTTGCACCGCAAATGCCCACAGAACCAGCAGGAATCGAGGTTATCTTGCTAAGCACAGAAGGAAGATACCCAGCAGTAGTGTCCAGCTCCTGGTTCTTTACTAAAGTAAACAATAAATATTATAGTCACTTAACTTATCAACAGTCTATTTAAGTAATACCCACAAATGGTCTGCAACATGCAAACTAAAAAATGTAGAACCCAATCCTGATTAGATCAGTTAATTGCGAGTGCTTTGTTTCTACATTTTTCTCTTTAACAAAACATGGGAAATTTATGTTTCAGCAAACAACGGCTTTAAATGCCTTGGGGGGAAGCTCTAAAAAAATGTCTTTATACATTAATTTAGTATCAATATTTGTAATCTTATTCCTGTTTTGAAAATTAGTAATAACTGGTGTTTCCTGTGGTTGTATGACAATCAGTAGGAATGTCAACCTGGTGATTAAAAAAAATTTGTTAAAACAAATACTTTTATATGGGCACTTGCAATAAAAGATAAATCAGATGTGGTAATAGCTTCTTTTGTAAAAGCCATGTATAAACAGCACATAAAGATGACAAGTCAAGCAGCAATAGCCCATTCTTCAGCCAAAAAAGGAAACGAATGAAGAAAGAACAAAATTCACCAAAAAGAAAATCATTCTCTAGCCCCCCACACCCCTCAAGAGCCTCATAAATAATAGTTTTGGTACACTTTCAGTGGAAAACTCAGGCCAGCTGACAGTTTGAAAAAGGACATTAGAATCACAAACACTCAGGATGGGGATAAACTAACAACAGAGTAACCATGTGGCTAGCAAAAGATGAATTAAAAATTCTATCTTTCCTCTCTAGTGTGCCATACCTTATCTTGCATTTCTCTTCATTCTAAAGTTTCTCTCTTGGCTATATCCGCCCCCACTCTTTTTTAAAAAATAAAGTTAGTATGCTATTGGTCCCTAGCTAGAAATATACCCTTGTAGTGCTCGCTAGCTTCTCCACAAAACTTGAGTCATTTTCATGGTTCTTTGCTATTCTCTGGCATATAAAGATTACATCTGGATAAAGGGGCTTACTTAGATGTTGGCCTTAGTAAATTACAGTTGGTAAAACTGCTTATTATAAGAAAATCACTCCATAATGCAGCCTCTCGCAAATGCCAGCAAATGAAATTTGCCAATGACAATTATCCTTCAAACATAGTTTTTATAATTTCCTTAATAGTGCTGTTATTAGATTATCCCCAGAAAAGGTGACTGTAAAAGCAACAGCTTCAAAATCAGTGCCTGAGGCAAAATTTTATCTATTAGGTAATAGAAAATTTTGCCTTAATACTGCACTCACCAGCAAGGACTCCACAGATCAAATGAGTGTTCTCAAACCTGAATAGAGCTATAGAAGTCAAAGTTTTCAGCAAATATTAAAAGTTATACTAAACAAGTCTAGGAGATCAGAAGCGTTTGGTTGGTAAATTTTATTTCAAGATGCTAAGAAGGGCTAAGATAGAGAAATGGAGATAGAGAGGAAGGAATTATAACCAGTATAAAAACTCTGATCACTTAATATGGAACACAAATATATTTGGCAGGATTTCTCAGAAATCCCAATTCCAAAAATGATTAAAGGCATAATAAGTACTTAAAAAAAATCATGGCCCAATTTAGTATCTAGAAAATTTAATACCTAGAAAATAACATTTTGATTCCACAGAACTAAGTACAACAGGAAACTCTTATTTGATACTAACTAGCTGTATCTTCTCTTCCTGAAAAATCCTATAATAATGAAAATGACTTTCCATTGTTTTTTTTTGTTTTTTTTTTTAATTTATTAATTTGACATAGAGAAACCACAAGTAGACGGAGAGGCAGGCAGAGAGAGAGAGAGAGAGAAGCAGGCTCCCTGCCGAGCAGAGAGCCCGACGCGGGACTCGATCCCAGGACTCCGAGATCATGACCTGAGCCGAAGGCAGCGGCTTAACCCACTGAGCCACCCAGGCGCCCAAAATGACTTTCCATTGTAACATTTTCAACAAGTTCCTAAAAAGAACATGGCTTTGAAGAAACTCTTCAAAATTTTATACTACTCAGACACAGCCATGAAGTACATACTTTGAGCTAGTAAACAGACCACTTCAAAATGTAGAGTGTTGGTTTTAAGTAATTACCTGGGTGATACAATAGAATCTAGAACTAACATAAGAGATAAGGTTTACCGGAGGTGAAGTGAATAAAGCAGTATACCTTCTGTTAATTCCATATTATAGGAGAACGCTCTCCTCACACCCACATATCCACACCCACTCCATTCTTCACTCTTCACTATGATCACAGTGGCAATACTGGATGGTTAATAACCACTAATTTGTAGTGTGCTTTATAAAAAAACAAAAGACAAACTCAGCATATTAAAAATGCTTCTAACAGATGCGACAATTACATGTGTTGTAGTGACTGATTAAGATGGTTAGAAAAAAGTTATTTATAACACTTGGTATAAATAAGTCAAATGAGTTCCAAGCTGATTTTAAAACATTAATATTCCAAGAACTGAACACATGTCAAGGTTATGTCTGCTTTAGGACTGAGCAAAAGACAATTACTGGGACATAGAGAAGAGTGAAAACGTGGAAAAACAAGGGAACTTTTCAAGAAAGACTGATGATGTTTGATATGTTTTTTTGCTAATCCCCTGACGCAGAAGTTTCTTCTCCCTTTTTTTCCTCCCCCCACCTTTTTTTTTCTTTTTTGAGTGGATCTATATACTGCATTGCTGGCTCCTATTTCCTTAATGACTACTATCACCCAGAATCAGATTTTCAATAAGATTTATTCATGATAAATTTACATATTAACAGCAAATAACGTGAGAAAAATATCAAAGAAAACGTTCCAAAAGAGAAGTTCTTAGCAGATTTCTTTAGGCTTAAATATCTTGCTGAACTGCTAAGGGATAAACAATTTATTCAGCCTAGTATCAGAGCTAAAGCATCCTGGCCCAGAGAATGGAAAGGAACGTAAATTTACGGATTTATTAGAAAGCACCTCCCAAAGCTAAACATAGACCAAGAACTTCTTCAGAACACAATCATGACCAGGTCAACCAGGAAGCAAAGACACTCCCGAAAGGATATAAATTCATTTTATTCTGACTTATTGGTCAATACTGTCCTCATAGGCCCCAAATCGGGGGGGAATCCTCTTAGGGAAATCTCTTTATTTAGAACAAGGAACCCTTCTAAAATGTTTTCCTTAGATTCCCAACCTTAAATTTATACAACTGTTTGAAACACTGAGGTGTACCAAAACTTCAGAGTAAAAAATCATTTCACGTTCTTTACCACGTTTGTTAGATACCTCTAAAAACTAAAGAGAAAATGAATTTGGGAATTGTTTCTTTATTCCTTAGGGGAAAATGAAAGTAGACCCTTGGAAACCAAACCAAACAAGGGGGTTAGCTGAATTCATCGCTAAATATATTAAGAGGACAGTTAACATTGAACAATCTGGAAAACTGACAAAGGCAGGGGTGCTGTGATGGTTACAGATATGTTAGATTACAGTTCTGGTGCACCACAATTACTAAATAAATAGAAAAAATGCATTGCATTTTGTTTTCCATTTCTAGTCATAAACAAGACTGAAAATACTTCAACACTGAATAAAGATGCTAGAGCATCTACAGCTCTTCAAACAGTACAAAGGCAGAAAGAGTAAATTTATCGGTTCTCTGGTTCTCTAGACCTGTGTCAGGGGTCAGTCAGCAAACTACAGCCAACAGTTCAAATCCAGCCCACTCCTTATTTTTGTATTGCTATGAGCTAGGAACGATTTTACATTTTTTAACGGTATGGAAAACAAAATGATATTTAGTGACCATAAAAATTACATGAAACTCAAATTTCAGTGTCCATAAATAAAGTGATGGAATACGTTCATCTTCATTTGTTTGTTCTCTATGGCAAAGTTGAGTGGTTATGCCAGTGACTATATGGCCCGTAAAGCCTAAAATATTTATTATCTGAACCTTTACAGAAAAAGTTTGCCAACTCCTGGTCTACCTGATATACAAAACCCTTGATATCACAAGAGTTTGATACACTTGGTGTTTTCATACCATGTGAAACCCAAGAAAAAAGGATCAAACTCTTCTCTGCAATGTATTTTGATAAACACAAATTGTCAAATATCAGTTTCCCTTTATGGTGTCACACTCCAAGATGCATTTATACATACAAATAAGCACCCGGTCTCAGTAATACCTTCCATAGGGAAAACAGCTGGCTGTTACCTTTGATAAATGGGTAAGAGCTCTTAACTGAACCAAATTATAAGATATTAACAAGAGAGACTGACACCTACTACAGGAGATTTCTTTAAAGAAACCACGGACCATGCTACAGGATTAATAAGAGAGACTGTGGCTTCTGGCTCATATATGAGTTTTTGGGCTACTCACATATACTGATTAGGCTTATGGTGATTAATTTGGCATAAATCTGTGTCCCAATACAAGAGATTCTACATGAAAAGTTAGAGTTTATCCATTACCATCTGTGACTAATCATTTAATCCAATTTAACAAATTTTAAATATTTGTTATATATCTGAGATACAAAGGTGATAGATTGGCAAACAAAGATGCATAAAACAAAGACTCTCACCTTTGAGAATCTCACAGTTTTGAGGAGAGAGGTACAAGCTAAAAGAGATGGATTAACGTCATTTCAAATTTTTAATACCACTTTTTTGATGGGGATCTAAGCCATCATCAGAATGTTACACAGAAAGTAAGTTTCCATAAGTTTGCCATAGCACAATGATATAAATTAAATCACATGGGGGTGCTAAAGTATGTAAAGATTAGTCAGTCAGAGAAGGCATGCAAACCTAGAATGCCGCCTCTGGCAGTATACTCCTTCAAAATAGAATAGTGATTCTGTCTTGTTAACAGATTCTGGTCTACAAGAAGTTTCCAAAGATACAAAACTATCCCACCTCCTCCCTTTCATCTAAAAAAAAAAGAAAAAGAAAGAAAGAAAAAAAAAATCCCACGTGCCTATGTCATCTATGAAGAAGCTCAGGGATTTCCAGGAATTTCAAGATGTTCTTTTTAAGAAAGAGGGCAAGTGAATGGATAAGAACATAAGATGAATAAACCATTGGCAAGCAACCGATGGGCAACGGAGCCAGAAAGAAAATGAGCTGATAAAACCAGGACAGCTAGAAAAAGAAAGAAAAAGGCAGGATAACATGTTAGAAGGAAGATTGGGACAGATCTGGATATCAGATGGTAAGTTATCTGAGGGCAAGAACGATGACTAATTCCAACATGGGAGTTACATTTAACTATGTGAATTCAATATGAAATAATATGAAAGATAGAAAATTCTTCAGAAGGCTTCGATTCAGGACCAAGAATTGAAATCTATAGGGAAACAGATTTTGAGTTAATATAAGAATGATGTATACGCAAAAATCAGAGATGTCCAGATGTAGTATGCTGTATCTTGGGAGGCTAGAGATCACTTTGTCCATAAATGGTTTTAAATCACTAAATGATACGGTACAGAAGAGTCAAGCATTGGAATGGAGAAGAGTTGGATCTGGGGCTTATCCAACCCTAAAATTCTGATAATGGTGCCTCTTTGCATCTGCGATACATAATGAGGGCAATGAATAAATGCATAGCAGTAACCATGGTTCCCACTTAAGTTTTAGTCTCTATGTTTCATTGAGCTAGGATCGTGTACATATGAAGACTCTTCTTTAAAGAGAATAGTAGAGAAGAAAATGAGAGACTAAACTGCACCCTTTAATGACTTGGGTGGGGAGAGTTCTGAAGAGATAGTTGGGACTGATGCTTCTCCTGCCCTCTTATCTTTGAAATGTTAGATTTACTCTATTATTTACTGTGAACAGAACTCTGACTATAAAGTGGGAGGCTGTTCTCTGTATATCAATCACATAAGATTAGAAAACCATTTCTAAAGCATACACTTCCTCAATGACCTGTCACCCACACATTTAGTTAGGCTATGATTGAAGTTATTTAGCTTTTAGCCTGTATTCCTGATCTGTGGGAGTAACAGGCTACTTCTTTTTGTCTCTCAAGTTTTAGTAAGATAAGAATTTCATTTATGAAGTGAAATACTCCATGAATTTCTAATTGTTGATCACACCCATCCCTGTTCGCCTTCTGGCTTCCTCCCTCTAACAGCCATGCCTTCTTAACCATTTCCAGTGCCCAATCCCAGGTCCATACCAATATTTGTTTGTTTGTTTCTTTGTATCATGCTCTACTGCAGTAAAGAAGGAGATCCTAAGGCATGAGGGGTAACAGAAACAGAAATGAGAGCAGACTCATTGGTCCACTATCCACTACAATGTGGAGGAGGCCAATACAGTTATCCCATATGCCATGCATAATGGAGAACAGAACAAGGACTCATCTCCATTTCTAGTACCAAATTACAAACAACAGGATTAGTTTGAGTGCAATGAAAACAAGCAACATTTTTTTCTCAGTGTGGTAGAGAATGCTGTAAAGAAGTTTGGGATTTTCTAATTTCTGTAAAGAATACAAGGGATGGAAACTGAAGAGAAGTTTATATACCTTTACTATACTCAATACTTTTGGGGGGAAAAAAACAAAACAGCAACAATGTGAAAAAGTGTCTCATACTATTTTTGAATTTTCTGTCTTCCTTTTGTAAATATATGATCACTAGGTAAAGCCCAAGTATAAATTTTGCTTGCTAATACCATTTAAAAAAACAACCAAACCTCTTATGCTTAGTATATTCTCCATGCTTATCTGTAGGAAATATTATAGAAGTAACTCAGGAATGTAGGAGACAGTAAATCTGCTTATAGCCACAGAAAATTCAGAGAAATTTTTACAACATTTACTAGAAAGAAATGTACTAGGATCTAGGATGACAAATGGAAACCTAATCCACAGAAAATCCCCAGTCTAATATTAGTCAATGGAATCATTTTCTCCCTCCAAAACTTTTACCAGAGATGTAAACAAGTTGTAAAATTGATCCACATGAACTGAATCTCCTTCATATTCTAAGTGTTAGCATAAGAAAATGGCTAAAAGATAGGTCCAAAGATTGATGCTGGGTTTATTTTCAAGTTTGGTCCACTGTAAGAGTACCATAAGGATAAGATGAATTGTTTAAGAGTGAAAGACATTTCTACCTTCAGTAGTTTTAAGTGCTTGGTCAAATACCAGTAAGAAGTAGACAGAAATCAACACAACTATTTAAATGCTTGCTTTCATATGAAAAAATTCTAAGAAATTAATGTCTGTTGATTTTTAAGTTTTCATCTCCCCAGTCCCCAAAAGACCAAGAAATGAACAACAACAACCTGAACTTCTGGTTCCTGGAAAACGTTACAGATTCATTCTCATGAGGTAGGTTTGTCTCCATGTTACTAGGTGGAAATCTGGGCACCAAGTAGTTAAGTGAACTTCTCAGAATCACCCTAGAAATGATTAACAGCAAAACCAAGGCAAAAACCCCAAGACTTTTTACTGGTCTGTATTGATACCTTTAGTCCAAATTGGTTTTTGTTTTGTTTTGTTTTGATTTGATTTATCAACTGGCCATTAAGAAGCTGAACCAGAATAAAGCCAATACACAGTTACTTGGATCTGTCTCTGGCATTCAGAATGGAATGAGATATGAGAAGGAAACTAAGATTATTTACAGCTTTGTTACAAATATCAGCAGTATTAACAGTAGTTAATACAAAGCTATAATGTCTACTATTTTTTCCTCTGTTAACTGTGATGGGTATATCTTTTGAACCTGCACTGACCAGCTTAATCCAACACAAAGGTTTGGCACTTCTCTTCTCAACCATTCTTATCCCATTAATCAGAGAAAGTGCCTCTCCTTTAACCATCAGTAAGGATTTCTGAGGACTCATGCTGCACTTCAAAACACTGAAAAATATTATTGACTTATGCTGGACTTTTAATGGACTTGGAATCACTCTAATACAAAGGGAAACAAAATCCAAGGTGAAGTTTACAATAATAGTTAATAAAAAGCTGTGTACCAGGATGAAAACTGAAAATATAATCATAAGCCATTATTAAAGTAACAATAAATTCTGATTATTTCCTTTTCAGTTTCCTGAAAAAATTTTAGAAGACTCTAACCAATGTTACAGTTTTGTTATTTCATAAGGAAAGCTCTTACATTTCTACTTCAAAGACAAAGGGGACTACTTAGGATAATCACTTTCTGTGTCAGAGGACAGCTTTGCAATGTGTTAGATTGATTGAAGTTTCTCTTTTCTTATTATGAGTGAATCAAGAAATATGCTTAGTTACAAAATATTTGTTATACACAGACATAGCCTGTGATGTGAAAGATACACACCCATATAAGATTTTAAAATTCAACCTGCCCTTACTTCTTTTCCCATTTTGGGGGGAAAGCCTATGATGACAGAAGAGCAGTTTTCAGGAAATACCAGAGAATTATTTCTACATGTCTCCAGAGAAAAATAGAATTGTGGTGGGTGTTGAAGAACAAAAGATTCTTGGCATTAGTGTTCTTTCTTTCTTTCCTTCTTTCTTTCTTTTTTGCTGTAAGAAGCCATCATCTTAAAAACAAAAGGTCTTGTTTAGAAGTTTCATCAACTAAAAGTGTTGAGAAGTAAAACAAAGTGCAAAAATCTCAGTTTGATAACCCCATGAACTCAGATTCCAAAACAAATATTTGAGACATTAACCAAAGCATCCATATTGGTACATCCAAGTGCCATAAAAAGTAAGCTGCATGCAAGATGTCATTAATACCGAGGTAAAAAATAACAGGTTAGACATCTGAGTTGTGTTGTGAAAACAAAGCACACCCATATTTTCTTCAGCGAAGCCTTAAAAATCAACATGCAAACAGAGGGACACATACTTGTCACGATAGAACTTTAGCTCACAAAGCCATCAATTAAAAACAATTGATTTCAACACAAATGTAAGAGTAAACAGGTCTGAAGTCTATCAGGAAAACAGAATATATCAATATATATTTTTTAAGCTTGTGATAACGGCTAAATATTGCTTCTAGCAATATAATTACTTAAGTCATAAAGAAATAACACAGTATTAATTCAGAGAAGGGTATATTTATGTACAGATCTTGAATAAATCTGTATTCTAGGACTTTTAAAGATGGGTACAGTGGTCTGTAAATTCAGCCCTGGCTGGAGGCTAAGGGGCACCAGCACAGCACCATTTTCCTTAAACCTTCAACATTCTACTTGTGAAAAGCTGGCATTTAACCTTTGCAGATCCCTTCTATAGACCAGGCAGGATAAAGATGTTTTTCCCTGTACATTTCAGAAATACACATAAGAAGGCCACAGAAGTCAAAGCCCTTTTCCAAAAAAGGCCTTTGTATATACTGGTTTGATATCTCAAGAAAAGGAGTGGTTATGGATTCATAGATTAAAATGTATCATTTTAAGGCTTTTGAAAAATTAACAAGTTGAATTTTTTTTTTTTAAACTACAGAGCCCATGCCACACAAATGACTATAGAAGATTAGGAAATATTCCATCAAATGTTTCTATGAGTATCCTGCTTTGCTTGTTAACAGAGGAGAAGAGGACATAACAGCAGTGAACAATACACACATGCAGGACAGAAGAGTTAAACCTTTTGGGGGAAAGTACCGACTGTCACATACTTATATCTGATTTCTCTGAACTTGTTAAGCATCAGTGAGGAAAAGCTGGCTTGGGCAATCCATTGCTACTCCTTTGTACCCCACAATACACATTCTACGAAGAGCAACATTTTATTGACAGAAAAATGATCAAAAAGAGCTCCCCTAGGACAGTGAACTATGACGATCAAAGGGTATATTATACAGGAGATAACACAGTAGAAGTAAATGACAAAAGTTCAATGGTTTTAGTCTTGACATTTCGGATGAGCACCCTGTTTTCCGATCACAGAAAGATCAACCACCAAACAGCCAATGCAAGAATCACGAGAAAAGACATCATGAAAGGAATACGAGGAGATGATAAAGTACTAGAGTAGAGGTGGCACTTTTTGAGAGACTTGTGATCCTCAGGGATTGGAATAGAAACCTTGGGAAGAATTTCTTCATTGTCTTGCTGGGGCAAGGCTCTCTCAGTAGATCTCTCTTGCCTTTTAATTTTCTCTTCATCCTGCACTAACAGAGCACGTTGCTGTGTCTGCTTTCACGGTAGAAGATCAAGAAAGACAGAGAAAGATGAACAAAATGACAGATGGAAAAATGCTCAAAAATGATACTTGGGGATGTGCAAAGGATTTGGGAAGATCTTTTGGGACTCTCTTTATTTTACTTTACTTTGGCAATTTGTCCCAGCAAAGTCTCTATAACATAGTCGGGTATTCAACAGATAATTTTTTGAATGAATGAACATTAGAAGTCTTGAAAGTTCAAGCAATTACTCGACTTCCTTAGCAAGAGTATTTTTCCTCCTTCAAGGATACTCATATATGAATATTGGTCATTTTTCATTGCTTTAGTGCTGCCAATTTTTCTTAGATCACTTGGGTAAAGCCAATAATGAAGCATTCTTCTCGCCATGAGAAAAGTTAGTTTTATTACAAACAGAATGGCAGAATATAAAAAGTTATCCTCATATCCCCTTCATATAGACTTAAAAAACTGCAACAGTTCAACAGCAATTAGCTTTTGTCAAGGGAATAAAAATCTTAATCCCATACATTTTAAAGATTGCAAAAGAAAAAAGTATAAAAGTTTGTATGTGCCTCCAAGGTCTACCAAAAACAAACAACACCCCCCCACACACAAATCTCAACAACTGTAAATGTCCTCCCTCTCTTGCAGAATCATGATTAAAAATAATAGTAGTAACAACCATCATGAAGGTTTATACATCACATTAAGCAGAGTTTTTGACAATTTTAAGGTAAGTTGCCTTTTCCAAATGTCCAATTGAGAAGTTTTTCCTCCCCCAACAATTTCTGTGCTCTGCCATCTAGTCAAGAGATGTTATCTATGAAAGGAAAAATTTGGCTCTAAGTTCTCTCAGTTGGGCCAGCCTTCTCTGATCAGTTTGGACTTTTGACACAGGTTCTTTGCACACCCCTAAGTGATATGTATCAGGGAGAAAGTAGCTTGGGGACTGGTCAGCAAAAAAGAAAAAAGGAAAGAAAGGATGCAAAATCATAATGATTTTTTAAAAGAATATAAGAAGGGAGAAGAAAGACAACATAAAAAGAATAGGGTACAATTAAATTCATTTTCTCTCTGAATACATATTTACATCTTCATGCAGCTTTTCAACCAGCCATGCGCCGAAATAAGCAAATTGAAAGCTGCAAAAGCTGCAGCTGTGGAAATGTTATGTGTTAGGTCAAAAGGCAGTGGAGTGTGAATTTACTAGTAGAGCCAAAAGAAAAAAAATTACTCAGCAGCTGCTGTTCAGTTCTGGGGGAATATCTGCTTAGTGCCATGACAAGAGCAAATTCGGATTGAGAAGCACGAGTCATAACAGCAGCTTTACCTCTGGCCCACCAACCTTTCTTTCCGAGGGAAGGACAGAGGTTTTCTTCACCTGGTCATACACAAATTATATAAAATTCAGTAGCCTCGCAACGCAACAACAATGCTGCCAAAGTCGGAAGAGGATACGTATCCCCAAAGAACAGAAATATTGCCCTCATCATTGAAGAAAAAGTAAGATATGCCAGAAAGTGGAGTTATCCTTTAAAAAAGGTTGTCATAGGACAGTTCTTACTTATTCTGTTATTCATTTAGAGGAGTAATATACAGAAGCACAGAGCTAAAGTGGCTCAAGTACTCCCCACCAATCTCATTTATAAAAGTCCTTTCTTTAAAGTCCACAGAATGACATACCCATTTCCAACCAGCCCTGAGATGATTTCTGAAAGGTTTCTATTAAGATAGAAGATATTTTCTGGAAATGGAGACTGATTCAAATTTACCAAACTTCATCCAAGAGAGTATTAAATTACTTTTCAAAGTAATCGAGCATCTTTTATTACTTCTACAAAGTCAAAAAGAAAGCTTCTAGAAAATAAGCAGCTATGGTTTAGAGAGACAGTTAACCAGGCAAGACAGCAACATGGCGTTTCTCCTGAAATCTAGAGCTATAGAAAGCAGTCACTGTCTCAGTTCAGGTTACATTATCTAGATTTAGAATCTAAAACTGATGTCCATTTACATCAAGGAATGGAGGCTGAAGAATAGAAACAACAGCATCCTGTCACCCCCGGTAACTAGCTACCCATCATTCAGGAATTCTCCAGTCTTACTTGGTGAAACTGGTCGGACTCTACTTGGAGAATTCTTGGTCAATTTCAATCGCATTTTGAAAAAGATAAAAAGTCCCTTCTGCGAGTCAACTTTTATCATCTTCTCCAGTTCCAGAAACTAAACAAAGTTGAATAGTTTACCATGAATTCTGAATTTAAAAACAGGTTTGTTTTTTTTTTAACATTATTAAGACATCACTACCTTTCTTGACTAGAATTGCTGTTGCTATTGGTGAAAACCAGGAATATTAAAAATTATTATCATCATTCATTAAATCATTGTGACTACTTATATAAATATTAACCTGTATAAGCTAAAGATTAAGAATTTTTAAATATATGCTTAAGGTAACTTTTAAGATATTTCATCACATAGATTCATTTAGTCAGACGTAGGATTTCTACAACAGGTATGACAACAGCACACACACAAAAAAAACCAGCCTGAAAGGTATCTCCAACTTCTTCTAACTGTGACTATCTTAGAAAACAACATGTTAAAAGTTTGAAGCTGCTCATAAAGATGAACTGTCAATAATTTTTCTAAAATTGAAATATAATCATTAATGTGTGGTGTTCTGCATTCTCTGGCTTAGAGGTCTCCTTCGTTTATTATATAATTGTGGTCAACCATTCCAGACATTTCTCAGTTGTGCAAATGTTCAAATAAAGTTTAAAAAAATGTTTATCCTGTTCCAATTCTGACCTTACTAAATTTAGTAAACTCTCTGGTCCTTGGAGGCACAGTTTGAACACGAAGTTCCACTGGCTTATGATCAATTTGTAAACACACACTAACCAGAAGGAGGCAGTTCTCAAGAGCCTAGTCATCTAATGGTAGCTCTAAACGGCTCCTATAATTCGACTGGGTAGCCCATATGACTTAAAAACAAGTGTTTGATTATGAATGCCTTAAAGCTGCAATGAACTGGTGAGGAACCAAAGCTAAATTTCAGCTCTAAACTTACTTTACTTATATACAGAGCATTTAATAGACAATAACGTTTATTTCATTCATTCTCACAAGTGGTCACGTGGACGAAGTACTCACTCCTTCTCCTGTAGGAAGCTGCCCATTGATGTTAAGTGTTCGGAATGGGGAGTGAGTGGATAAGCGTTTATCCCATTCACTAGGCCGTGGTTCTGGTACAGATTCCATGAAGTTCTTTTTCAGCTCACTGATGCTGGCATGATGTTTTTTTATCTCTTCTTGACTTTTGTCTAAATCCTACAGTTGAAAGGACAAACATGCAAAATAATAAATACTCAGAGGAAAAAAACACATCAGGGGAAGCCCACTAGACTATATGGGCACTGGCAGAAAACACACCACATCCAGGGCAGATGTTACTAATCCATAATTGCATTCAAATTTTAAGTATACAACATGGTATATTTGCTTGCATTTTTTTAGTATTCTTTTTTTTTAAATGAGGTGCTTTTCTTGGAAGCAGTGAAGCATCATAACCCCACAATTCTTAGCAGTTTTGTAACCCACAGACCTCACTCCTTAATTTTGCAACTTTTCTTCCCATTAAGACAGAGGGCTAGATCTCCAACTCCTCATCCCAAGAGAGTGATATCACAGATCAGTTAGCCTCATCTTGATAAGAACTGATTGAGGCTCAGCTCAGGCAGATAGCAGTAGACAAGAAGCAGCCATTAAACAAAGGACATGATAAAAGATGCAACTGCCACCATTGGTTGTTTTGCTTTGGTGAGTTGCAATCATACAGCATCCCTCTGTTTATACCTGGAGATAATTCTGCTTCCTTAATACTAGGTGGTATTACTGGTTTTGATGAACAGGAACAGCCCTTTCTTGTTATAAGAATTTATCACTAGAATTCCTGGCCAAGCCTTGAGAGCAAATTGTTATTATCTATGAAAAATCACTCAGGTGTGTGATATGATGGCTTTTTTTCTTTACCAATACTATTCGTGCTTTGAGTTAAATCCAGCTCCCTGCTCAGTGGGGGTCTGTTTCCTCCCTTGCCCTCTGTGCTCTCTCTCTCAAGCAAATAAATAAAATCTTAAAATAAATAAATAAATAAATAAGGGCCTTATGCCTTCCAGCTTCTGACAGCTTTACTTCCTCCCTTAGTAGAATTCAAAATAGGGACCTTCCAGTAACTTTGAATGGATTGGAAGTAATTTAACAAGAATTCATCAAATACCTTATATATCTCAACAGTTTAAAATATCTCAACTGTTCCAGCAGAATTGGATAGTGGACAACTAGGTTTAATATCCCTTAAATGGGATATTCCAAGGGGAAAGGATCAAAACAAAGGTTAATAAAACTAGAAATAACATTCAGGTTTATGTAACAGGAGGCAAATAAAACTTAAAAAGTAGACTTGGCCAGAAATAAAATGGGAAATACAATTTAAAGACAAAAACTGAAATGTTCTTTGTCCAACATACTTCTCCAAAAAAGCTCAGATCCGTGCTTGAGATCAAAATATGTGGGAGCCTGTCACTTGATGAATGCTAAAAATTCTGTGTTTATTATATATCACGGCAGCTCTGTATCCAAGAAAAGCATAATATTAAATATATCTTTTAATATGCTGTATAAATTTTGAGATTAGCCTTCCTTCCTTCCTTTCTTTCTTTCTTTCTTTCTTTCTTCCTTCCTTCCTTCCTTCTGTGGAAAACCACCACATTTGGGGGGAAAAATTGGAACTCATTTAAATAAAATTTTCAAAAAAATTTCTGGAGCCACGCAGGCTTCAACTAAATGAAATTTTTTCAAAAGCAATGTCAAAGGGAAAATAGCATAGGAAAAAGAATTGGTGAGGCACATGACATAATTTTGATTCTGGCGATATTCATTCAGAAAACTCACTTACTAATCTGTTCTTTTATTTTTGTAAGACTAAACCATGTATATTTGCTTCGAGATCAAAGAGAAAACTAAACCCAAAATGGACAATCCTGTAGCTTCCCCATAAAAATTACCTCTTGCTTGTTGGGATGAAAAGTGAGTATAGCCTATGAATATGGGCTTCACCATGAGGAAACAACAGTGTGCACTTTTATTCTAGCTGAAAGCAAGAAAAGCATGTTTACTAGCTAAAGAAAAGCATGAACAAGCTTGGTCAAAGACCCAGTAATAGGCTGAGCAACTGAGACCCACAAGGCATGTAAGTCCCTGTGACCCAGCTCCTAACTGGAAATTAAATCTGCTTGGTCCAAGAACAACTTAACACATTTGGGAGAGTTAAAGTATGAATGGAACAAAACAAAAATGAGCAAGATGCTATGGTAAAACCATAACTCTCTATGTTTGCCTTTTAATATGAGAGTGGTGAGTTGTTACTCTTCTTGTCTAGCTTTTGATTGGCTTGAAACCTGAGAAAATAAATATTTCAATAAAATCTGTAGTTTCTGAAGGAGCTTTCTCCATCCTTCTTAGCTGGCTCTGTTAGAAACCTGTGGGGGCACAGAGTAAAATTAAGATCTCAAAGGGACCTGTTCCAAATAGAATTTGTCACAGACACTTGCTACAGGTTCTCTCTGGGAGATGGAGGAGGAGGCGGTAGATCTAAAAATGAACTCGACCTTATTTGGCCAGAACAAAGCATTAGTGGGAGTGGGGCAGGAGAGATGCTTTACCAAAAAAAAAAAAAAAAAAAACCCTGCTAGAGTGACAGATAACTTGAGAGAACATCCTTATGGGGTGGAAGGGAGACAATTTTTGAGATTTTTCTTCTTTTACTGTAACTAGAGAATGATGGTTAGCCAAACTACTTTGGCTGCTTTTAGGCTAGATACTTTTTGATACTTATCATCTTATCATTTTAGCAGCAGCCAAACCAAACCATTAAATATAAAATGTTCTCAAAAAGTAGTTAGTAGTTTTAATTATCAAACACACACTTATTTAGAAATCCCCTCTTGTTGCTATCAATGCAGTGCTGGGGAAAAAAACACATCACACACAGGGACTCTGTGAGTCTCAGAAGCCATAACACACCTCATTGAACAAATGACAAATATATGATTGGTACTGCAGGTTCCAGTCAAAAGGAAGCACTAAAGATGGACTAGTAAAGAAAAAGGCATGTTTGGGACTGGGAGATGTTACATTGCCAAGGACAAGGACATCATCCGACCTCTGTAATTCTTCCTAATCCCAGAAGCAGAACCATTCACGTCTAGTCTTAGTTACGAAATCAAGCAGAGATCTAGCTGCCGAGTTTGAAATATCCTAGAGTCCAGCCTTAAAAAACTTCATGTTACATGAGGTAAATGTACATAAAGTATTTGGTATTATGCCAATCATACAGTATGTGATTAATGAAGGCTGGCCAAAATTTTTATTGTTTTTATTAAAGTACCCTATACTTTGCAAGCACCCAAAAGGTATGTTTTGACAGAAAATAGGACAAGGTTAAGTAACTATTAGAGGTCATTATATTAAACCAGAGATCTATTTTAAAGTTTCTTCAGATTTCCAGTTTAATACTATTTAGTACATTTCTTGTATGTTCATCGTTCAGGTCTCAGCTAGCATGTTCTCTCTCCAAAGAGAACTTCCCATCTTATTCAGAGATTTCCTTTCTTAGCACAGCATACCACTTATTTCTGTCACAGCTTCCATAATAACTTGATATCATTTTATTGCTATTTTTTACCTGTTTATTGTTTCTATCCTCCCTACTTCTACACATTGTTAAGTTTCCTGAATGCAGAAACAATGTTTATCATCTTCCTCTGTATGTATGTTTCCTTCAAGTTTAAGTTAAATCCCCAGTATCAGTTATATTCATCTCTTTTGGCTCTGTCTTGAGCAAAATCGTAAGATAATCTGGTCAACTTTTATATATATGAGTCTTTGTGTAGTGTAAACTAATGTAGCCTCAGTGTTTTCCATATAGATAACTCCATGTTCTCTACTTCTTCCTCATAGAGTTCCCCTACTCTTCTAATTAGTTTCAAATTTCCCTGTTCAAGGTAGAGCTCCAAACTAGCTAAATATACTAATACAACTCTGGTAAAAAGCAAATCATTGTTGAATGTAATGAGAAAATGACCTTACAATTCCTAGAGTAGATAGTATGTTGCTATTTCTGAATGGAAAAAACGAAGTTTAATAGAGATAGATAGATAGACCCTAACTCAAAACCTAGCTTTACCAATTTACTGGCTTTGTGACCACAGGCAAATTAAATTTCTCTAAGGCTCAATTTTCTTATCTTTAAATTAATCATCTTATGCCCACAGACCTGTTTTTATAATTAAACTATCTTATATTAACTACAGATTAAATACCAGGTCCCCTCTTTCCTTCCTGTATCTTTTTTCTTTCCTGACTGTCCTGTCACTTTTTGATATCTCCAATTTTTAAGTCCATTTTTGAATTGGGATCATTTCTCCTACTTTTCCACACCCAGTTCAGAAGATGAAAACTATACTACAAATTTGATGCCTGGGACACACAGGAGTTTATATTCTTGGAAAATTCAAGGAGTTTTTGACAGGGATACTGAATTTTCTACAGGTTGGTAAAATAATGGAACCGCAAGAAGCAGAGGTAGTCCCAATCATATATTTTTTAGATAAGTATGACAGATGGAAACTAAAGAGTCAGAAGGAGAGATGGTTGCATATCTTCATGTTTACCAACATGCAAAAGCATTTTAAACCTAAAATTCTTTCATGCAATGGCATGCAAAACCAAACGCAGCGTAAAGAAAGGGGTGATTGCAAAGAATGCAGAAGGTATAGGCAACCAACTGAAATAAGCTTCAAGTTCATACAAACCTCCAACATTAAATTGCTATGTCTGATATAAATGTTTTCACCATCTAGTCTCTCTCTCTTTTTCTGTGAAAATGAAAGAGGGAAAAACAGAAAAGCATAAAAAATTAAAATGTTGTTCTTGCGGGAAAAAACTGCAAATCGGCAAACCAAAAAAATTAGATGTCCACAGCGCAGCATATGCCAACATGAAATGGTCACAAAACTACAAGGACACACACAGAACACATTACCACTAGAAAATGGATGACCCTATTCATGAGTGATGGAAGAAAGTGATGACCTTATTTAAATAGACAGTGCTCCTGGCTTCATTGGCTTCTTACATAGTAAGCTATTTTATGCTCATTTTTGAAATTCAACTGTTTGAGAGTTATCTTAAAGTCCATGACTTTAAGAAGTTTTGAAATCCCATGTTCCACAGCATGGAGAAATGCTGTAAAATGTTATTTACCTTCCTGAGACATAGTTCATACTTAGTAATACCACAGTAGGTACATTTCTAATACCTTTCATAAGAAAGATCTAAGGGCACTTTATACACGATTAGTCAATATTCTCTTCAGTAAGGAGTGATACATCCCTCTCTATATTTCGGAAGAATGGGCACAGAGCAGCAAAACACACAGTTATGAACAATGCCAGGTGTTGCTGCTATGTTTTTCATAGTAAGTATGTATCAAATATTGTCCGTTTCCAAGAATATGATGCCACTGAAATATTTCTTATCAAGTTTAAATATGAAGGATAGTTTTGGTCTTCACTAGTTACTTCATTGTTTTTAAAAAGGCATTTTCCTCCTGAGAGGTTTATTTTAATGAAAAATTTCAACAAATAGTATAGGATTATAATTTCTTCGCTATACACATATATGTGAGTGTATGCAAATATATATGTGTGCAAATATATATCTGCGACTTGAAAACAATTTCTGATGAAGAGAAATCAATGAAAAGAATGGATCACTGTCTTTTTAATGCACTGTAGAAGTCAGCATGGGTGACGATAATGCAGTTTTGTGAAAGTGAAAAATGGCTGACCTTCCTCATTCTTATCAGATCTTCAGTTTTTTCTGCAAGCTTCTGTTTTGCCATTATTAAAAAAAAAAAAGAAAAATGATAAAATATTGGCTCAATGAAGTTTGTTTGAACCTTTATAATATTTTTTAAGGGAAGGGAGTTGGGGAGAAGAAAAAAAATTGAGGAGGGAGGAGAAAAGGAACAAGTGGCCTGTTGGCACAAACCTGTGTTTGGTCACCATTTGAGGTGGGTACTGTGACCTCGATGTGGGTTTTTTCCACCTACATTTAAGAAATAAAGTGGTAAAAACATTTCAGGTTAGTAGGTTTCTATGAGTAGCATTATTTCTAAATAAGCCGCATCTTTAAGCTGGTTGCAAAATAAGCTGATACATGATCAACATGATGCAGTCTTATGGGGGTGTGACAGGAAAGGACATTACTCTTCAATGGTCATCTGTTAGTTCACCATCATATTTTCAAGGCTGAAGAGGTAATTTGGACAGCCAAATGATAGTAAAAGAAAATTACGATAATTATTCCACTGATGAAGAAAACATTTTTAACACTTATTAATAAAAAAGTACTTATACAAAAAATAATTTGGGCTTAAATAAGGCATGTGTTTTTGTTTTGGCTTTTTTTTATGATCTAGAAGTACTTTAACACTTAAAAACGAATTTACAAATGAAGATATCAAGGTAGGACATACATGACAAAAACAAAAAAAAATCTTTACAGTTAAAGCACACATATAATAAACACAAAGAACATAAATACAAAAAAAAATTGTTAGTTGATCAATATATTTAAGGAGGCACTTTCACCTTGAGTTTATTAGGCAACAAAACATCAAAATAAACTCAATTCAAATTGTTACTGATGCATGCAATTACTTCCATGGCTGATTTATAAATAAGCACACATAGGGCTCAGCTGCAACATTCAGCAATCTGTAATCTCCTCTCCAGAGAGCGGGAGCCCTTGTGTTTGGTGGATAAATAAGATTCATCCTTAATAGTAGGAAGAGAATAACTGCGGCCTCCTGCCTAGCTTTGAAATGCCTTTAGTAATAGTCATTTTATAGACCCCAAATGGAGCAAGTATGAATTTAAGAAACCCAAACGGACTTTTAAGAGGAAGCGTTTTAGAGTGAGCAATGCCTAAAGCAGTAGGTATTTCAAAATTGGAAAATTTTTTATTAAGGATCAAATCAGTCACTTTGTATCATGAACTTCTTTATAGAACCTCACCAATCTGTGGTTTTGACACATTCTTTTTAATCACACTTGGCAGCATTACCTTGGAGTATAATGTCATTGTGCTATTTTCCCTAGGACGGAATGTAGAGAACATAACACCAAATTTTGTGATACTGTCAAATCATAAGCACATCCAGCTACAGTACTTTTAACTACCAGGATAACAGATAATTTGTGTCATTTCTACTATGAATCCCATTATATTTAATGTGTGGTCATTAGCAACTTATTTCACCTAAGTTTTTTATTGAAAAAGTGGAGACAATATACCCACAAAGTAGTGAATGTTTAGCAAATAGCAGTTTTAAATTATTTTGCAGGGGCACTTGGATGGCTCAGTCATTGAGCAACTGCCTTGAGCTCAGGTCATGATCCCAGGAGGTCCTGGGATTGAGCCCCGCTTGGGCTCCCTGCTTAGCGGGAAGCTTGCTTCTCCCTCTCCCACTCCCCCTGTTTGTATGCCCACTCTTGTTGTCTCTCTCTCTCTCTCTGTGTCAAACAAATAAAAAAAAATATTCAAAAATTTTTTTACAAAAAATTATTTTGTAAAGCTTAAATTACTTGTTTCAATGAATAATGACCTTTTGCTTTTTTCTAACAGCAACAAAGTGAGGGCCCCTACTTCAGTCTAAAGTGGAGGCCAAGTAGCAAAGGTAGTCAAGCCCCTTCAGAGAACATTAAATGAGATAAAGGTGTGCATAGGGGCGAGGTACTATTCCACACCTGCAACATAGGTCTTGTCAAATGACTCAAGATGCAAAAAGCTACTTCTATCTGGCGCCAAATTCGTGTTAGCTAATGAAATTTATATAGTGTTACAAGGTTATTTTATTACACTATTGCTTTATATAATAACTATGGCTTCAGGTAAACTCCATAATTATTTTCTATTGTTACAAATAAAATCAACTCAGAGTCATCCTTAATTCTGTCCCTACTATTACAGAAGGTTATCAGAGGTGGTTTTCAGTCTGATCTTTATGTAAGTATCTCAAAACATATACATACCAGAATTAATCAGCAAGAAAACCACCTACTGGTACTTGAATGGGAAGCATAGACCAGGAAGTGATCTCTCCCCTCTATCAGGTTCCAAGAGCAACAGGAACCTGTTCTTGATACCTGTGTCTGACTTATAGGCCAAAGAACAAGTATGGGGGCATCTGGGTGGCTCAGTCAGTTAAGCACCTGCCTTTGGCTTGGGTCATGATCTCAAGGTCCTGGGAGCAGGGAGCCTGCTTCTCCCTCTGCCACCCAGTCATGCTTGCTCACTCCCTCTCTCTCAAATAAATACACAAAATCTCTAAAAAAAAAAAAAAAAAAAAAAAAAAAAGAAGTATGTTAGCAGAACACCAAAGGAATAAAGATTCCTTTGCCAACTCCAATAATCCAACACTTTCCAGTTAGTATAACAAATGGAGGAATAGTCAAAAGTGCCAGATGAGATATCCTAACATTAAAAACTGAGGTAGTCTAACCTTAAAAAGGCACTGTGGATACTGAACCTAATGGCCAGTGTCATACACATCTGGCTAGGTTAAAAAAAAAAAAAAAGCAAATTTCTACCATTTGCTCAATTTTTTTTCTCTGTTTAGACTTAAGTTGGTCTCAAAGGACAGTAAAAATGGCATGTCATGTAGAACAGCTTTGTTTTGTTTTGTTTTAATACAGTCAAAACAAAGCCAAATTGGCCGCTGCTCTACAGATAAACTAGACACTGAACTGGGTCCAGAAGAACAGGATTAATTCGTCTGCCAAGATAAGAGCACTTACTAAGGTCTTCCATGGCTTAAAAAATTTGGGGGGCTTTAACTTTCTTAACAGACATATAAAAACATAATTTTGAAAAAAGCACTGCCTCTAGTAATTCCTGTTGTCAACAGTGATACTTGTGTTTATGTCAGTAATTCTGAACATCTCAACTACATCACAGCCTAAATGTGCTTAAAAGGCTAATCAACACATTGAATATCAGTCCAGCTACTGTTAGTCCTGGGAAACCTACTAATTGGTGATTTTTCAACAAGATCAGAGACTGCGGTACAATCAACGCAGAACTATAAGCAACTCAGATCCTACACAAGGATCTTTGCCTTTTGTAAACAATTTGATTTGAACAACCGCATAGAAGTGCTTTATGTAATACTAATTGGGATATTCTCCGGGTATGTTGCTCATATACTTATCTTAGGAAATCAAATTCTATTATAATCCTATTAGCAGAGATTACCTTTAAAAAGGAATGTGGAGATTCCTTCTGGATGAGTAAAAATTATTTTTAAAAGCAGATGATCACAATGCTGATGTGCTTTATAGGCACCTTTTTTTTTTTTTTTTTTTAAGATATAAGTTAGTTAACTGTGTAGGTAGGTTACCTGAAAACTTCTCGGATGGTTTAGTCTTCATGACATAATTCTATGAAAATATTTTACAGGTTCATGGGGAATGCTTTCTTTTAGAAAGAGTAAAGAAGAAATAACTTTGTGAGAACTCTACAAGAATCAATGCTTTGAAAACTTTCCTGGCCAAGGAGTTAACATGTTTAAACCAGAAGTGAATTAGCCAGATATTTGGGTTTATGGCATACCTTCCATGCTTCTGTGGGTTCCGGCTCAGCCTGCCCGGGTGGCACTTCTTCCTTTTGCTCTTCAACCTTCACTGTTTCCTTCTGTGCTTTAGAAACCTCTGTGTCCTGACTCTGAGCAATGGCAGGTGCAGAGGTGGGCCGGGGACTTCGGTCTGAATCAACAGCTGCTGCTACGTGAGAAAGGGAAAAGGGAAGGATAAGTGACGGCAAGAGTCACTATACTACTTCAGAGTCACCAGGTAAAATAATTGTGAATCCAGGACACAGTGTCCGGTGAGCTATCCCACAGAAGTTAAAAAATAAATCCTTAGTGCTCTGCCAGGTTACTGATGGCATTAAAAAAGCTAAAACAGAGAAGCTAAACTATGCTATCACATTCCATAAGGGGGGCGGAACAGATCCAAATACGAAAAGAAAATAAAAACTCTTTTTATTAAAAAGTTAGCAAGATTCTTTAACCTTGTACTCTGTTAGTTTCAAGAACCTGCAATGTAAGGGTGCCTGGGTGGCTCAGTGAGTTAGGCATCTGCCTTCAGCCCAGGTCACGATCCTGCGGGTCTGGGGATCAAGTCCCACACTGGGCTCCCTGCTCAGTGGGGAGTCTGCTTCTCTCTTTCCCTCTGCCCTTCCCCCTGCTCATGCTCTTTCTCTCTCTCAAATAAAGAAAATCTTTTAAAAAATGAATAAATAAATAAATAATCTTAAAAAAAAACTGCAATGAGTCTATGGAGAAAAAAAAGAGGCTAATTAAGTCTGACTTCTTTCATGAAGCCGTATTGAAATACACATCCATTTATTTATAAGTGATTTTAGGAAACTAAAAACTATGTTCTAGGAAAAAGGATCCAATTTCTTCTTTTGTGTTACAGCCCCTCTTCTCTGATATATCTAGGGCAGTGGTTCTCAACCAGGAATGATTTTGTCCCTCAGACAATATTTAGGAATATCTGGAGATATTTTTGATTGCTGCAACTAGGGAGAGAAGCAGGAGGGGGTACTGGCCAAGGTTGCTGAGATTGAGGAACCCTGACTTAGGGAAAAGGCTGTATAGATACTGCTCTAGAGACAATATACAATATAGGCTTAGAACAAAAGCTTGATCTTTCAAAGTTAATAGTTGTTCTGGGTTGGACTATTAGGCAGCTAAGTTTCGGATTGCTTACTTCAAAAACAACTACTCATACTCTTTTTATGATTTTTATCTTCATTCTTTCAGGGACTAAAAAACACCATATACATACTTTGTAGAAGACTCACTTATCTGGCAGTGTCTAGAAATACAGTGTGTTTCCACATGATTTACTTATTTATTTTTAAGTAGACTCCACACCCAGCATGGAGCCCAACTTCTGGGGCTTGAACTCATGACCCTGAGATCAAGACCCGAGATGAGCTCTAGTTGGATGCTTAACTGACTGAGCCACCCACATGCTTCTCCACGTGATTTAATATCTCTGATAACAGGTCATTATCCTTTCATGAACTGCGATTTTAAATTTTTAATTATTTTGCATGGAAATCCTTACAACTTTTATTGTATGCTTTCTTGCCTTCTTAAACTGAACATACTGAATTTCTCTTCTTTTTAAAAAAAGATTTTATTCTATTATCTTTCTTTTTGAGAGAGACAGAATGTGTCTGAGTTGGGGGAGGGGCAAAGGGAAAGGGAGAGAGAGAATCTTAAGAGGACTCTTCACAGAGAATCTCAACCAGGAGCAATGCCCGACACGAAGTGACGCTCCACCTCATGACCCTGAGATCATGACCTGAGCCAAAATCAAGAGTCTGATGCTTAACTGACTGAACCACTGAGACAACTCTGAATTTATCTTGATAAATTTAGATTTATAAGTAGTAAATATTAGCTTAAAAAAAAAAGGAATTCCATGAATTAGAACAGACAAAAAATCGGAATTCACAACTACTTCATATATACAATTCCAAGGAAAAAATGCTCGTTTCCCAGTAATAATCTCCAGTGAAAGAAATCACTTCTCAAAGTACACAGAGGGAAAACCAGAGAAACAAAGGAATCGTCTATCTTCTAATGAAAATTCTGTGGCCTCTTGCAAGTCCTTGCTACTCATGGGTGCTGGTGCTCTAAGCTACTCAGTGCAAGAATGGCAGATGGCAGACCAAATCTAACAACACAGGGGAATGTGACAAAATATTTTGCTCACAGTTGTGTTAAACTATCATTATACATGTGTATTCACACCTCCTCCCAAAGAATTAATTCAACTCTGCCTGGCATCATAGAAACATAGCCCATGCTTTCACCATGTGTTATTTTGCCACTTGCATTTGGTTTTAATCCAATACTAATACTGCAGAGCCAAATGATTTATGTCTTTGGTATTCCTAGCCCTGGCAATCTGTACCGTCTGTGGCAAAGTAGGTATCAGTGTGGAAACTGGCAGTTAGAAACAGAGGCATCAAGTTTTACTGTTTGTAAAATGTAGATGATATTAACTCTACAGAATAGTTAGGGAAGACATATTCAATGGTTATGAAAATATTTTATAAGACCTACATATTAATAACTTTTAATGTCATACCGCTAAGTCTCTTTTTTGTTGTTATGGGTTAATATCATTTCAACACCCTGTTGGGAAAAAAATAATTACGTACACGCTGATATGCAATTCAAGTGAAAGATTTCACCTGGGAGCCCTGGCGAGAAGCAAATTTCTTTTCTTTTCTCAATAAGAAGATACAAAGCATGGATCACAACAGAGAATCATGGTAGTGTTCTTATTTATTTTAGACATCTTTATGGAGATATAATTCACATAACATATAACTCACCCATTTTGATAGTATAATCCAATGCTTTTCTGTATATTTTTGGGAGGGTAGGGATGGCTTTTTAAGATGTTTTGGCTCTTCAGTTTTGTGAACTTGTTAGCCATTACAAGATTTAGGTGCATATACAGAGAACGCTTAAACTTTAAAAACTCAATCATTTCCCAATTCTGAATGTCTAGACAAAGAAGAGTGCTGTGATCATCTTATGGACCCATTAATTTCAGTATTATATTGCTCTTATCTAAAAACAAGAGCAACTTTGAAACAGTTATATATTAGATCAGTGAAGAGTAAAACTCAAAACCATCACACTGAGTAAAAGAAGCCTTACATTTTAGGTCTAGCTCTGCTACTTACTAGCACAGTCTCTGCTAGTATGGTATGGGCATAATAGGTAAGTAGCAGATCGGTGATTCCATTATTAGAAGGCCCACACGAATCAGCGGCAGATCTTAAAACACAACAAAAACATAGCCGATGCTCAGGTCCACCACAGACAGAAGATTGGGTACTTGTTTTAAAGCTCCAAAGATGATATGGATGTATTCCCCTAGCAAGAATCACTGCACCATTATTTGCCAAGTGGACGAACCGTCTCGTTGTGTGACCCTAACATGTTATGTAACTTTCTTGTGCCCCAGTTTTCTCATGATTAAACCAAGAATTCCTAAATGCTTCTTGTTCATTCAGTTCTTGGTACTAAATAGGAATATATGGAAATGGTTTGAAAAGGAAAAAGTGCAAAAAAGTATAAGCTGAAAAATCTTTGTCATCATTATTAGCTATCCTTGGGACTTACCACAACGTATAAACTGGAATCTGAACCAGTTTTAGCTTCTCAGCTGGTGAAGCAGATGTCGCTTATATTTTATAGATATATATACAGAGAGATGTTTATGTAACTAAATATATATGTGTACATATATATATGTATATATAAATAAAAAGGAGGGCCTAAAAGGGAAAATTCTCTTTCTTAAAGACGAATAGAGAAGGAGCCAGGAAAAGGAAGGAAAAAGAGTTTCCATAGACCTGTTACTAATTCTTGTACTGAGAAGATAGCAGACAGAGAAAAAAAAAAAAGACATTTGGAAATAAAACAACAACAAAAAAATTGTCCTATTTAGTTTATATGTAATTCAGAGGTTTAAAAGATAGTACCACATGTCAAATATTTAGAACAGTGCCTGAACATACTAACTGCTCAATGAATATTAATTTTTTTATTCTTCCTCTCCTAGGAAAACAAAAGTCATCATGATGAAGAGTACAAAACATGGGTCTGAGTTAACAGTCCCAGACTCTTCTAGTTCGGTTGCTATATGACCTTAGGCAAGTCACTTAAATTCTAAGATTAGGTTGTAAGAAATAATGAACAGCAGTGGGTATCCATTTCAAGAAATGAAAAACAATAGTTCAATAAAAGCAGAAAGAAAATAATGAAGATATTAGCTGGCATAAATTAAAGTATACCTAATATGAAAAAATAAGAAAACCCCAAAAGTTGGTTCTTTGAAGAGACTAATAAAATTAATAAAATTAATACATCCAGGGGCGCCTGGGTGGCTCAGTGGGTTAAAGCCTCTGCCTTCGGCTCAGGTCATGATCCCAGAGTCCTCTGCTCAGCAGGGAGCCTGCTTCCCTTCCTCTCTCTCTCTCTGCCTACTTGTGATCTCTCTCTGTCAAATAAATAAATAAAATCTTTTAAAAAATATTTAAAATACATCTGTAGCAAGACCATTCAAGAAAAAGAAGCACAGCTTAGCAATATCAGGAACACAAAAGGGGACATTGCTATAATTCTTAGTGATATTAAAAATATATCCAACGATGTGAATAAATTTAAAAATTTAGATGGAGGGGCACATTGGTGGTGCAGTTGGTTAAGCGTCCGACTCTTGGTTTTGGCTTGGGTTGTGAGATCAAGCCTAGAGTCAGCTCTTAGCTTGGCATGAAGTCTGCTTGGGACTCTCTCTCCCTCTCCCCTCCCCCTCCCCTTGCTCTCATGCTCTCTCTAAGATAAAGAAATAAATCTTTTTTTAAAAATTTAGATGGAGTAGACATTTCCTGGAAAAACACAATTACCAAAACTGAAATAAGAACCAGAATGGCTTAATAGTCTTTTATCTAATAAAGACATTGAATCTGAAAGTAAGGAACTCCCGGACAAGGAGATCCTTAGGACCCGATGGCTTTATCGGTGAATTCTTCCACACACTGAGAAAGAAATAACACCGATCTTATACAAACTCTTCCAGAGAACAGAAAAAGAAAGAATCCTTCTCAATTTATTTTATGAGGCCAGAGTACACTTGATACTAAAACCTGACAATATTATAAGAAAGGAAAATGAGAAAAAAGAAAGAAAGGAAGGGAGGGAGGGAGGGAGGAAAACATCAGGCCTATCTCTCTTATGAAAATAGTTGAAAAAAAAATAGTTGTGAAAAATTCTAAAATATTATGTAAGAAAAACATTATAATCAAATTGTGTTTACTCCAAGAATGCAAAGTTGGTTTAAGGACTGAAGGCCAATCATCTATTCTACCACATAATATAAAAAGGGAGGAAAAATCATATTATTACAGCTGACCCTTGAACAACAATGGGGTGAGGGGTACCAACTCCCTCGCACAATTGAAAATCTGTGTATAACTGACTCCCCCAAAACTTAACTCCTAATAACTATTGTTGGCTGGAAGCCTAACTGAAAATACAAACCATGGGTTAACACATATTTTGTATGTTACATATATTACATACTATATTCTTACAATAAAGTAAACTATAGAAAAGAAAATGTTATTAAGATAATCATGAGGAAGAGAAAATACACTGAAAGCATTATGCTGTATTTAAAAAAAAAAAAATCTACCTGTAAGTGTACCCACGCAGTTCAAAACCATATTGTTCAAAGGTCAACTACATATCAATCATGAATTAAAAAGCATTTGATAAAAGTCACCATTCATTTATGATAAAAACTTAGGAAATTAAGAATAAAAGAAAACTTGCTTAACTGATAAATGGTAGCTAACAAAACCTAGAATAAACATCACACTTAGTTATGAAATACTGATGGTTTCTCCCTGAGACTGGGAGTGAGACAAGTATAGAGAACTCCTACAGCACTGTGTATTATAGAAGACTGATGAATCACAAACCTGTACCTCTGAAACCAATAATACATTATATGCTAATTAACTGAATTTAAATTAAACATTAAAAAAAAAAAGAACTCCTACAAACTAGTAAGACAGACAACACAATAAAAATATGAGCAAAAGTTTGGAACAGGCACTTCAGGAACAATGATATGCAAATGATCTACAAAGGATGAAAAGGTACTCAACTTCACTAGTCATTGGATTTGAATGAAGGTTTGAAAAATTAAACATCAGCAAAAAAAAAGTGCTTTTCTTCCAGGTAGAAAAAATTAAACAGAAGGACAACAGCTATAATAGTATATGTGCTGCCGAAGCGAGCACAACAACAGCTATAATAGGATATTCTTTTTTTTTTTAATTTTTTTATTTTTTATAAACATATATTTTTATCCCCAGGGGTACAGGTCTGTGAATCGCCAGGTTTACACACTTTAAAACAGCACTCACCAAAGCACATACCCTCCCCAATGTCCATAACCCCACCCCCCTTCTCCCAACCCCCCTCCCCCCAGCAACCCTCAGTTTGTTTTGTGAGATTAAGAGTCACTTATATAATAGGATATTCTAATGCACTTAAAACATCCAATACAAAGTGGAACATAAAATCCAGCTCACATTCAGCTGACAGGAAAAACATAATCTTCTTTTCAACATTTATTTATTAAGCACTTATAATGTAGCAAGATTATGGTAATTATCAACACCAGTAAAGATTATGCATCTTAAAAAAATTCTCAGAATTTTTTTCAAAGGAAAAGGGAAGGAAGAAGCCATCCTGGAATTTATGAAGGTAAAAAGGGACTGATCTAGGTACCAGAAAATTTACAGGATTCCAAGTTTGTATTGGCAGACTATGTTAACTTTGGACAAACTTTTTTAGGCTCTAGGTTTCATTTCTATAAAATTAGGTGGCTGGAAAAAATGATTTCCAACAATTTTTTCTAAGTCCCAGAACTCTGATACTAATGGTAAAGCCATCAAAGCTGACTATCTTCCCTTAGAATTCTCTTACATGCTTTAGTTTTAGAATCTCAACCATGACCATAGCATTTTCAAGACAAATTTTTTGGAGATCCCCTCCCCCCAACCTCAGCATAGAGTATAATTTAATAAGAATTACCTAATATTAGTCAATAGAGACATCAAGATTTTTTAATATCTTGGATTGTGACATTTCTACAAGCTAGAAAAATAGAGACAGTTGGGATATAATTTCTAAAAGTAATATAAATCTCTCGACAAGTAAAGCTTTCTAATTTGTTCAAGATACCAAAGCTCATGAACACTTCAATCTCTGGTTATTTTTGCTATTAGAAAGAAAAGATACATCAGGCATAGTATCTAAGTAATGAAGAATTTCTAATTAATGGAAAAGCCATGGGATACGCGGTATCATACAAACCCAGGTCTAGCTTTGCAACTTACTGTCTGTGACATATTGAAGAAGTAATTTAAATTTTCCAAACTCAGTTTCTCACTGAAAATTGTGGATAAAAACAATAAAATAATAGCTCCCCAAACCCAAGGTAAACTAAAAGTAGGAGACTTTACTGGACAAGGAAGGAGATGCCTGATGGTATTATATAAATATGGCAGACATGAAGATTAAGTGGCCACATCTAGAATCTACCTTGTCCAAGACAGAAGTCTTGATCTTCCACCCAACTGTGCTTCTCTCTCAGACTTTCCCATTGTATTAAACGATCAAGCCTAGGAATAAACCTTGATTTTCTTTTCCTTACCATCTCCAGCACTTAATTTATCAGTAATTCTGTCAGGCCTACCTCCGAAATGTATTTCTGACCACTTTCCCTGTCTTTATTGCCAATACTCAAGTCCTAGCTGTCATCACCTCTCACCCAGATCCTGCAATTGACTTCACCATGCTTCTCCTTTACTCCCCTTCAGGGAAGCATTCACCTGGCAATCAGAGTGGTCTTTTAAAAATGGAAATCAGATCATATCACTCCCTCTAACTGCTTTCCACTGCAACCAAAATAAAATCTAAACTCTTTAGATGGCCTGCAAGGCCTTACACAATCTGGCCTCTCCCACTTCCTCTGACCTCACTTATTTTATTTATTTATTTATTTACTTGACCCCTTTCCTCTTACTCACTAGGAGCCAGACCTTTGCTACCCAACATGGGAGCTACTAGCTACACATGGCTATTTAAACTTAAAACTGAATTAAAAATCAGTTCCTTAGTTACATAGCCACATTTCATGTTCATAATTGGCCACATCTGGCCACAGGCTACCAAAGTGGACATCACCAAACAGATCTCCATCAGAACACAAAGTTCTCTGGGACGGTGATGATCTAGACCCATGTCAACCTCATTCCTACTTCCATGTCATTGAACTTGCTACTCCCCCCTTGAGAATATTCTTCCCTGGATGTTGGGATGGCTGACTCCTTCTCATAATTCAAGTCTCAGTTCAAGAAGCTCCTCAGGGGGACCTTCTAAATTTAGATATAGATCACTCAGTCTCAAACAGTTACCCAGTGTCCCCCATACCCAGATATTCTTTATCTGTCACCCTGTTTTTTTTTCATAGTATGTATCACTATCTGAAACTGTTTTGTTTTGTATGTTTACCCATAAAATGTAAGCTCTGTGAGGGCAGAGACTATGTATGTTCACAGCTGTCTCTCCAGTAACTAGAACAATATTTGATATGTAGGAAAGGTAAAGTAAATTGTTGAATAAAGGAAAATGTGAGTAAGTATCTGAAAGAACACGGGTTTTGGAGTTAACCCAAACTGTACTCCAATCTACTCATCAGCTGTCATATCTTTTTTTTTAAGTTTTAATTTACTTATTTGACAGAGAGAGAGAGAGATCACAAGTAGGCAGAGAGACAAGCAGAGGGGAAGGGGAAGCAGGCTCCCTGCTGAACAGAGAGCCTGACACAGGGCTTGATCCCAGGACCCTGAGATCAGGACCCGAGCTGAAGGCAGAGGCTTAACCCAGTGAGCCACCCAGGTGCCCCCAGCTATCATATCTTAAAAAAACTTATTTAATCTTTGAGCCCATATTCCGAAGGTCTTCATGATGATTGAATAAGACAAAGCCTGTAATCTGCCTTATCCTCTTCCTCTTTAAGCAGCCCCTTCAAAATCAGGACAGTAGAGAAACATCAGAAAGACAGAAGCAGGAATTGCAATATGGAAGCACAAAAGTTCTACTCCTTGGGGAATCTTCTTTCCAAGTGTGGCTGACTCATTCCGGATTCCTCTTAAACTGAGGGAAGTATCTCTCATACATGCTCCCATAATGCAACAAACCAAAATATGGCAGCATAATTCTGGATGATATAAAACAAAACAATAATGCTGTGGCCAGAATATTAACAGTAACTTAATGATAGCTACTATTTTGGGGTCACTTATTAGTGTCAGCCATTGTGCAAAGCACCACATAGACATCATCTGATTTATTCCTCACAAAAACTCTCTGAAGTATTATTATATTATCACCATGCCCATCTTATAAATGAGAAAACCAAGGCACTGATTAAGTAACTTGCTCAAGAAGACAGATCATAAATACAGGGGTTGAGCTTGGAACCAGGTCTAGCTGAGGGTAGAAGCCAAACCTTTAACTTCTGTAACATGCAGTTTCCTTTTACAGTAGATAGCATAGAGCTGGGCCCTGATGACTCCCTAATAAATATAATCAACAATGCTCTATTTTGGTTACTGCCTTTTGAAATTTTACTTATTAACCATTTTTTTTTTTAAATGGCATAAAGAACTAAGTATGGCTAAGTATTACTTCATTTTAGGAATACCCTCAAATCCTTGAGGCTAGGAAAAATTCAGAAAGATCTTAGGTTGGTATACACAATCATGAAAAGTATCTATTTCCTCCCTATTTTATTTAAACAAAATTTAGAGACTCCAGCAACACCACTGTTTTTTGTCTCTAACGGCCACAGGGCAAATAATCTAAACTTTTTGAATGAATGCTCTAGAGAGCCAGACCCTTTTCCTCTTTCCTACTTGAAAAAACAACTCTTTAAAAACATTAAACAGCAGGTTTTAGTTCAGTATACAACACTAGGTTTTCACGCTATGGCAGAGATTCTGCATTTGAATTCTGATTCTAGTGCTATTCATCTACTACTACCTAGCCGCAGAACCTTCATCTAGTTACTACTCTCTCAGAATCTCAGTTCTACTTTTCTTAAGATGATTCCACTGAAACAGACAATTAGTAAAATCCATTTCATTTACCACTGAGATTCTTTAATAAACAACTGAACTTCTTTTATCTTTCCCTAGTGAGTTAGGATCACAAGAAATCATTAATATTCAATACAAACCCCCATCAAGGCTTCGGGATGCCCGTTTGCTTGCTGTACGCTCGAAGTGTGGGGCAGGCCTGTCAATCAGGGCACTAGCTTGCCTGGTCTGCGCCTGAGTCCGGCCGCTGTATCGAAATTTGGATCCCAGTGCAAGAAATTTGCTTTTAGGAAGGGTGTCTGTAGATGTCAATCTAGGGGGGAAAAACATAATTATATGTATTACTTCACTCTAATGAGACTGGGAGAATAAAGACAAAAATCATGAATTAATCTCATTGTTTCCTTACAGTTACTAAGACAGAGTTCCAAACAAGCAATCATTCTTTTAATTCTATGTCATTTCTCAAAGCAACATGTATAATTTAACAGTGGCCTATATTAATAATATCATCATATATCCCTATAGAAAGGGCCTTATGGTTTTCAAAATGTTTTTATAGCACTGTAATATTTTCATTACATCCATGTAATATTTTCATCATTTTACAGATATAAGAAACTGAACTTCCAGAAAGAAGTTACTGCTTTAAGCTCACATAGCTGGCAAAAGATTGGGCAATAACAGGGTCCAAGCCCAGAGCACTTTTTCCACTCTATTAAAATAACTTTATCAAATGCACTCCAAACTCAATTAGCGCCTGTTAAGCTATTTAATAGGTTATTTGGTGTATGTATTGCAGTTAGGAACCCCATCTTCTTTCTGTGCTATATCCTCTAATTCTTTTGCCAAGGCATTTACTGCACTGACCTAAAACAATCTATGTGCTAGTCTCCACTACAAGGCTGTGGGCTCTCTATGGGTAAAGGATAAAGACTATGATTTATTTACCTTTGTGTTTTCACTCCTGGCATAATGCCTGCCATGAATTTGCCATTCAGTAAGTGTTTGCTGAATAAATACATAAATTGCTACATCAAATACTACCAAAAAGAGAGTACTTTTTCATTTTGGGATAGTTTATTTTAATTCAGCAAATATTTACTTTCTTTTGTGTGATGAAGAATCGCATATTGATATATTCTTTTATTTTCATAAAACATTTAAACATGCTGTCCTACAACTGAGAGAGAGAGAGAGAGAATGCAAGCACACATAAGTGGGAGGAGGGGCAAAGGAAGAGAATCTCAAGCAGACTCCTTGCTGAGTGTGGAACCCACCATGGGACTCGATCTCACAACCCATGAGATCATGACCTGAGCCAAAACCAGCAGTTGGATGCTCAACCAACTGAGCCATCCAGGCACCCTCCACCCTTACTCTTTTTAAAAACTCCATTTTCTTGGTTTGATTTTTAAAGAAAAGGATGATAAAAAACATAAAGAAATACCTCAATGCCAATAATTAAGATTCCTTAATTGATTATGAAGTGTACCTTCATATTTATTCTGAAATGAGAATTAAAATGTTCTTTTCCCTGACACTTCTTCCTGTCTACTGTGCTATAGTGCTAAGTATGATACGAAAACACAAATAGAAGCAAAAGATATTATAGTCATCTCTCTTGAGATCCATTCATAAAGATCCAAGTTTATTTACAAATGACATGACATGAGATCTGGGATTTGCTTCGAAATACTCTGGGAAGGAGTGGGAGGAATGGGTAAGGATATAGATGAAACAAGATTGGCCTTAGGATGATAATATTGAGGCTGGGTGTGGGTACAAGGGTAGTTCATTACACCACTGTCTTTACTATGACCATGTATGCAATTTACAATAATAAAGAATTTTTTTCTTTACAAGGTAAGCTGACAGTAACTAGCTAGCTCTCCTTTCAGTGCAGGTGGTTACTTGTCTACAGTCTGTCTTCTCTGCGAGATTAACTGTTTCCTCAGGACAGGGACTGGAACTATCTTGTGGTATACTCTCACTGCCTACTATAGTGCCTACACAAAGGATAAGTACAAAGAAAATGTTTGATAGATGAATACAAGGGGTAAATGATGCGGCCTCTTGAAAAGCAGAGCACAGAGGGCCCTGGGTGGCTCAGTCATTAAGCATCTGCCTTCAGCTCACATCATGATCCCAGGGTCCTAGGATAAAGCCCCACATTGGGCTCTCTGCTCAGTGGGGAGCCTGCTTCTCCCTCTCTGTGTTCCCTCTCTCGCTGTCTCTCTCTCTGTCAAATAAATAAATAAAACCTTAAAAAAAGAAAAGAAAAGCAGAGTAGAGCAGATGAAACTTTCTCCTATTTTCTAATTATCTGATACAATTGGGTTTCAAAGACAGTTCTCCGTGCCTCTTTTCTCGGGTTGATTAGAGCCAAGATAATGATCCGCTTCCTACCTTTCACCTTCTAATATAACAGCCCTACAGAAAGTAGTTAAGTACAGCTTCAAGAAATTCCATGTGGAGGTAAGTCAGGGTACTTCCCCCTCACAGACTGATCTTAGCTCCAGTTAGGATGATCACAGAGCCCCTAGTAAACACAGATTCCTTTTCCTCCCTTCTATTCTCCTTCTACCACACACAGAAAGGTGCTCTGGGAATGGTAGGGCATATTTTTCAATCCGAGGGAGGAGAACTGGATTTATTTTATGTTGCTTAAAATGATCTCACCTGAGCTAAACAAAAGAATGCCAGCCATACAAAGAACGGAATTTCAATAGCAGATTTAAAATAGAAACATGCATAAATAACTTATCCCTGAAAAAAACTTAAGTGAGAAGAATACCTGAAAAATGTGTGATGTTCTACGCAGACTTTCCATAATTTCTTAGCTGCTCGGTAACTGGGAAGTTTGAATCCAATGGTACTCTCATACTGTTCTTGCTATAAAAACGCGAATAAACATGAAACATGATTATTTGACTAAAGTGATCCAGTACCAGAGAAATATGCTGTAACAGAAGAGGACTTATAAATGAAAAGAATGTTACTGCTAGTCTAAGAAATTGAAATTTTTCAACTGAAATTGAAAATTTTCATTTGAAATTTTTTCCTACTTACCAAAAGAGATCTACTCACTTTAGGTGGCTTTTTCCACAACAGAGAAGCCAGGAAATTCATCATATATTATTTATGCATCTTATTTGCATATTTATATGCATCTGAACCCACTCCCCCTACAGACACACACCACACACACACATACGCTATACATTTTTCTGAGACATAATTAAGTGACCTTTTGACTGTCCAGACATTAGTCTTCCTTGGTCATTGTCTACATTTCGGATATTTGACTACAATATAATCAGGGAATGGGATAACATGATTCCTTCAATCAATCAATATTATTATGCAACTGTTTTTTGTAATAGGAGCTAAAGATTTTGGCTCAAACAAGATCCCTGAATTATTAAATGTTTTCTCTTTTTTCTCCTTTGACTGACCACTAATTTATCTGGAGACCTCTTTGACTAAAGCAAATCATAACCTGCCAAGGACATGAGAAACACTGTCTTGTTAGTGTTTTGCCTCTTTGTTTCTAACTTAAGCATACTTTATAAGGAAAGAAATTGACATTTAAATATTTATATTTAGTGCCTATTATTACCAATAATACTATGATTAGATAGTATCATCCACATTTTACACACAAAGAAACTAAGATCAGAGAGGTTATTTGCCCAGTCTCTTAGCTATCAAGTGGCAGACCCAGATTTTCATGGTTTCATGGTTTCTACTATACCATACTACTACTATATAGTGTAGATATAACATTCCACATCTCAATACCGTATTATTGTTCCTAATTGCTTTCTTCAATAAGAATTCTGTGTTTTAGTACCTATAATATAGTTGACATTCAAAAAAACCAAGGACTTCCTTTTATCGTATTTATTTGTCTGTGTATGTGGGTGTGTAAATTTTCTGCCTTCCCACATTAAAATATTAAGATTGGTTAGGGATGAACTATTTTGTTCATTATTATATTCCTAGACGCTAGAATAGTGCCTGGCACAAAGAAAGTCCTCAATCAATAAATATTTGGTGACCAAATGCCTCTTAGATTTGAAACTTTTGAGGGAAGACATTGACTCCTCTTTGCCAGGCACAGGTAAATAATGATGATATTAAATAAATGCCTCATTGAGCTTATCTAAGATTTTTAAGGCTGCACATCCAGTATTTCCAAGCTAAATAACAAGCCATTTTCCACCAGTAGATGGTGATACACACACAAAAAAAGCCTCATTACATTAGTGCATTCTTTCTCTTTTATAGCTGTCATCTCATTTGATCTTCAAATCAACTATGACAGAGAAGGGATTATCCCACTCGAATGATAAGGAAGCTGAGCCCTAGATCTTTCCTGGATATTTTGGTTAGTAGTGGCAGAGACAGAGGAGGAGCTAGAACTTTTTAAAATTCCTACTTAAATAATTTTCTGCTGTGCCATGATGATTCCTTACTGTAAAAGTTAAGTTTGGTCAGCATTACTATGTCCTAAATCTTGAACACCAACTAATAACTGAGTTGCCTGGATGAGGTGAATATCTAGAACTTGACCTAGAATACATTCTTAGTAACCACTAGAAGCTACACATACAAATAAATCTTAATTACATGAGGTAAGGCGTTGGTAGTATAAAATATGAGTATCTTAACTCCACAACTTAAAAATCTCCTGCTACTTAATTTATAAATATTTATATATATATTTTTCCCATCAAGATTTTACCTGCAGTAAATAAGGAACAAGTTTATCAATCCAAGATTCACTTCTGGCCATGGTATATTTACTTATATACAGAGAAATGTCCAGAAGAACAATAGTAAGGAAGATAAGAAGCATTATGGGGCTGATTAATTTAGAGAACAGAATGCCCAGCTCCTGAACAGTTAGCTACAGAAAGACATCCTAGATGACATAATAAGAAAAGCAAGAATGAAGAGATGTTTCCAACACAGTCCATGCTTGGTTCAAGAGGAAAGAAGTATAAATGCTGTACCTCTCCAGGACGGATCTTGATGAAAAAGCTGCTACGTTTGTAAGAAATCTTCAGCACTTTGGGCCAAGGGAAGCGGTTAATTCTCAGCTTATCTTTATAAACCAGAAGGCCACTAGAGCAGACACCTAGGATGATATCCACTCCTTCCAAGTCCTGAAAAAGAAAAGTGTCAGCAGTTCAGTCTTCAGCACAGTGCTCAACACACAGCTTGACTATTATTTGATAATCTGAAGATATCGATAACCAAAAACACTTAAAAGCATATATGGAAAAGTAAAGGTTAACCTTATAATCATAATCCATGGGACTACTGAGTCCATGTAAAAACGTTACCATACCACTGTGAGTGAACACCTGCTCTTCTCTTGTCCAAGAAACATGGATGTACACATCTTACCCCCTAAAGGTACTAACTCCTAGAAGGAGCAACCCCTTAGAGCCACGATGAAATGTCATTGGGCTTTCACCTCATGTAACCTTATAACACTTTTCCTATAAAACTGAGCCTATGTATCCACTAAAAAGGTGTTCCTTAATAATCCAACAAGAAGGGGGCATCTGGGTGGCCCAGTTGGTTAAGCAACTGCCTTCGGCTCAGGTCATGATCCTGGAGTCCCAGAATCGAGTCCCACATCAGACTCCCTGCTCAGTGGGCAGTCTGCTTCTCCCTCTGACCTCTCCCCGTCATGCTCTCTCTCACTTGCTCTCTCAAATAAATAAATAAAACCTTCAAAAAAATAATCCAACAAGAGACATTCATCTGCTTTTACCATGCTTGTCTGCATATGAAAATTCTAGGGTAAACATTCATGTTCTCATTTTGGTCTCCCAGTCCTAAAGTACTCAAACCTGTCACTATCATATAGTCAGTAAATAATTACTATGGTAACTATAGTAGCTATCTACATCCTATACCTGTAGGTTTAAGTCCATAGACCACATGACTTCTGGAGGCTAGGGCTGAGGACTATGTCTACTACCTAATATGCATGCACAATCATAATTTTTTAACGATAATATGTTCATCCAAAAATCATAAGGAGTTGACCTTATTCCTGTATAAACTCAATATGAATCTCAGACTCTCATAATTATTGACATTAAGTATATTAAATTATAAATATTATACCAAAGTCAAGAAGAAACAGCAAGATAAAGCCACATTTCTATGCCTCCTTAGTAATTTTTAAAAATTAAATATATTATAGTAGTAATCATATGGGTCTGCAAATAAGGAAAATAAAACCCAGAGTTAAATGTTTCTCGACTATTCCTTTTCCCAAATTGACTATAGAGAAACGTGTTAGTGTCTATATGTATTATGTACAAACATAAGAGAAGTAAAAATTATTAACAGCTCTAACTCGATGACTATATAATTGAGAATTAAGATGCCCTCTTAAGTTCTTAAAGCCTGGGGGTACAACTATATCTCTCCCTTAATAATATGTTTTAGAGAAACAATTTGGTTTACATTTGGGAAAGGAACAAGCTGCTTGACTTCTTCATCTATTCCTGATAATTTGCATCGACATCAGCCTACAGCAGGAATTGAGAAGGAAAACCAAACAATTTCAGTTCCGATTTTTCTACCATCTACTTCAGAGATTCACAGAGGCACCCACACCAAAACAATCCAAAGCAACATTTTAAGAAAAACAACTAACATGCAATGAAATTTTATTAGATTTAACAGAATCTAAAAAAGGAAGAATCTTCAGGTATCAACTTCAGGGTAGGAGACTGAATGCTCACTACCTTCTAGTCTATGATAGGTAAAATAATCGCTTGGTAGGAATTCAGAATAAAGGACATTCAAACATCTGGTGTGTGATTGGACTAATAGGACCTTTCACGGTGTAGGCCTGAAATAATTGCTATGGTAGCTAGGGGCCCATTCCATCTTAGAAAAGCTCTGACATGTTAGGCAATTTGTCAAACTATGCTGAATAGCATTTCCCTGTAATTCCCATTTTACTAACTCTAGTTTTATATCTGGAGCCATAGTAAAAATCGTTCCAATACACAAAGACAGGTTTTATGTCATCCCTAAACTTTCTCTTCTATGGGATAAGTATCCCTAACCCTTTGTTTTCTCACTGGACATGGTTTTGAGTCCTCTCGTCATACACCCTAGTTAAGTTCCTCTAAATGAACCTCACACACACCATGTGGCCACACACACCCCACCCCTGCCGCCTCTTCAGTAGGTGAAGATGAGAGAAGTCATGCAACTTCCCTTAAATTTATTCTGTTACGTTGTACTGGGCGGAACTAGGATTAAAGCTCAAGTTTCTAATCCCTAGCCCAACAGTTTCCAAATGAACCACTGTGGTTCATCCTATGTGCATCAGAATCCCCTGGAGAGCTTGTGAAATCAGATTGCTAGGCTCTGCCTGCAGCATTTCTGATTCATTAAACCTGGGATGGGGCTTGAAATGTGCATTCTTAGTTTTTTCTTTTCCTTTTTCTTTTCTTCTTCTTCTTTTTTTTTTTTTAAACTTGTCTTTTAGTTTTATTAGCGAGACTGGGAGAGGGATGGCATTTCTAGCAAGTTCCTGGATGATCCTAAATGCTGTCTTAGGAGACCATACTTTGAGAACCACTACCTTAGGCCAACAAATGGCTCTCAGATTCAGGTGTGAATGAGAGTAATTTGACATGTTCATTCGACTTGGAGCTCTAGTGTCTTGTCCTGTGTAATTCAGTAAATCTGGGAGGACCTTCAGAATCTGCATACTTAATAAATGCTCCAGCAATTCTGATGTAGGTGATGTTAGTTGTGAAACATGCCTAGATGCTACTTTGTATTTTCGAATGCATCTGCATTTTAGGAAAATAGCGCTTCTTCTGCTATAGGTGAAATATCTTTGATCCTTATAGGGGCTTCAATGTGAAACTTCATGCTGACAGTGGAACTGCAAAGGGGCAATTCAAATTATACACTTAAAATTCTAACAAGAACTATCTCTTCTGAATGTTTTATAATACCCCAGATAAAAGTTGGCAACAAGTATTATATGACCCAGATCTGACACATGTATATTAATAAAGGCCAAAGATATCATTCATTACCTTTGCTTTATGAAGGTCAACACCATACATAGATAACTTTTTGGCATTCTCAAGAAATTCCAGATCAGCTTGAGCTGGAGTCATGGACCTTTGGTAGAATAAAAATTAGAAATTCAGCATCACAATGCCAGCTTTTATAATAATAACATTTGTATATTAATTGCACTTTATATAAACCACATACACACATAAAAACCAAATATGGATACATTTCATAGTCCTAAAAGTAAAATATTAGGGAAAAGAATTCTTATCACTACCTGTTTCTAAATCATTGAAATATGTCTGAATTAAAAGAGATCTTGGAGAAAAGCAAAGCCACCAAAAAAACTATGAGAAAAAAGGTTTTAAAAAATATCCCGCTAAACAATGTCCTTAAAGCTGCCTCAGCACCATCAGCTCTACCCCTCCCTCTCCTGAGCCTTTTTCTCTAACACACACAATCTCCTCCCACTAATTTTTCTTGCCAAGGAGGTGACCAAATTAAATCCTCTGAGGGCATGGTACAATTTAAAATATCCTCTTAGCTGCCTTTTTCTTTCCATACTCCTGAATTATTATGGAAATTAAACAGGAGGGCAGCTGAAGTTACTTAACTGGAGACTCTTAATGGGGGCAGGCTTGATGAAAAGAAATCTTCTGGTAACAGATGGTGTCCTGCCCACTAATCTAAACAAAATAAATTGGTTAATAGAAGCATGTAGATAATGGGGCTGCTTTCTCTGTTATTAAGACATCTTCATTACTAGGCACATAATGAATTGGATTTGTTTGAAAACAATCAGTCTCACTGTCTAAATGCTCACTGTGATGGTCTTTCCTTCTCCTTTATAACTTTCCCCACTTTTGAGAAGTGCTCATGACCTGTTATGTTGAGATCTGAAGAAAAAGATATCACTCTCGTGCTGCACAATTCAGGCCAATCAAATCTAACTTCATACTAACAATAATGCTGCCACACCCCCAAAGAAAAACGGTGTAAATGCCTGTTTCCCAGAGGACTGCCTTAAACTAAACAAAGCAGCAGTGGCCTATTCATTTAACAGAAGAAAGTCTCTTCTAAACCCATCTGTCTTTACCCTCATTAAAAAGAACAAAATGTTCCTTGGAACAACAACCAAAATCTCAGGAGACAGTCTGCAGATTTGTTAATGACTCAGCCTCCCCAAATAAACTTTCTTTTCTACAAGCACTAAATCATCACACCTGAGTTCTATTTTGTAGTCTAAAATTGAACACACACAAAAAAAGGAGAATGGGAAAATTAACACAAATGCAAGACTGTGTATTCTAGTCACTAAAAACATCTCAGGAATGGGACACCTGGGTGGCTCAGTCCGCTGAACCACCAACTCTTGGTTTCAGCTCAGGTCATGATCCTATGGTCCTGGGATTGAACCCAGTGATGGGTTTTGCCCTCAGCCTGGAGTCAGCTTGCGATTCTCACTCTGCCTCTGACCCTTCTTTCTTTCTCTCCCTCTTTTTCAAATAAATAAAATCCTTTTTTTAAAAAAGCATCTCAAGAAAGTTTTATAGGTTCTTTTTTTTCTCCATATAAAGTTATATACTTTTCTAGTTAAGGTTACTTCCAACCATTTTATAGTTTTTGTTATTGTTACTATTATCAATGGCTTCAATTTTAGGATTTTGAAGGTTGAATGGGGCTCAAAGATTATAGAATCCAACACTTTGATTTTGCTCATGAAGAAATAAGGCCCTGAGGGACCACACAGTCATGGGCAAGTTGTGACTCTTAAGTTTAAGGCAGCAGGCTTTAGTCAGGACTTCAAGTCATGTTACTCATGCTGGAATCATGCCTCCTGCACCTAAGAGTACTGACCTGGCGTCTCCCTCAATCTCCGATCTATAAAGTAGGATCCATGATAATACCTAATTCCAGAGACTAAGATAAGCAATCACTTTTTTTATCCTTGCTGAATGAATGAATGTGACTAAGTAGGATAAAATGAGATAATGGTTGTGAAAGTGCTCTGCAAAATATAAATATTTATTATTATTGCAACTTTAGGTTTCTTTTATAAAATGTTTTAATAATTCTTTTTTAATAGAATTTTTTATAAAATAAATTTTATAACAATTTATTTGAGAGTGAGAGTGTGTGTGAGCAGGGGCAGTGGGGGCAGAGGGAGAGGAGAGAATTCCAAGCAGACTCACCACTGAGTGTGGAGCCGACTCAGGGATCAACCCTATGATCCTGAGATCATGATCTGAGCCAAAATCAAGGGTCACCCATTCAACTGACTGAGCCACCCAGGCACCCCTGAAACTTTAAGTTTCTGATGAAGTACAGTGGAACATCTATACAAAATTCATAAAAGAGAAAAATTTTGATCACCTGAACATAAAGACAAATTTTAAAGCATTATATGTGGAAATCATGAGAAAATCTTTTCTATAGTTACTCCTCCAACCGTAAAGGACATTAACGGCACAAATTTAAATACAGGCTTAAGCTTCAAACTATGTATTTAAACGCCTCTCTAACTAAGCATGCTTTAAAATTATGCTAAAGGCAGGAATACCTGACTGGCTCAGTTGAAAGAGCATGCAACTCTTGATCTTGGGGTCATGAGATCAAGCCCCACGTTGGATGGAGTTTACTTAAATAACTATGTATTTTAAATACATACATACATACATAAGATTGTATAGAGGGCAGGTAGTAAGATCTTTAACTTTAAAACTATTAATTTCTTTGTCAGTTGAAAATAATACTTACATTTGAAGTTTGTCTGATGTTTAAAACATGCTTAACCTTAGAAGTTACCTACAATGCAAATCATTTTTTCCTCAACTACCTGAGAGCAAGCTGTTAACCTGATGACCCACGGCTCCCAACACTTCAATGTGTAATTCCTACAAACAAGGACAGTCTCCTATATAACCTTAATACCACCAGGAAAAGCAGGGAATAATTTTTAATACATTACAGCTATCCAATCCTCAGATCTCACTCAGGCTTAGCCAGTTGTTTAAAAAACGTTCTGTATAGTAGAAAGGCCCAGTTTAGTTAGCATCATGAGTTTTATTTCATTCATGTCTCTGGTCTTATTCAGTCTGGAGCAGTTCCTTAATCTTTCTTTGACTTTCATAATCTTGACCTTTTGAGGATGACAGGCCAGTTATTCTACAGAATGCACCTCAGTTTGGGTCTGATGTTTCTCCATGAGTTGATTCAGGTCTTGCATCTTCAAGAAGAATAGCTCAGAAGTGGCTCTGTGTTCTCACTGTCCCCTACCAGGTGGTAGGCACACAATTTCACTTTGTGCCTTCATGTATGATGCTCGTTTGATCACTGATGTCTGCCAGGCTTCTCTTCTGTGAAATTCCTCTTTATCTCTTTGTAATAAATAACCATTTCATGGAAACATATATGACTTTTATAATCAGAAAAAGCTTCCTGAAACATCCATGCGGATGGCCTCTCCCCGATGCAGGCCTTACCCCCACATGGATGCCCTTCGCAATCTGCTCTCCCTCTGGTAACTACCACCCCATGCCCACACACGACTACCCTCTGTGCATGTTTGAGCTCTGACTCCTCATGCCAGGCTGGCCCCCTAGGAATACTCTCTTCACCCTGCTTAGACCCCAGTATCCCCAGCCAATCTGCCTCTCTGCATGCATGACTACCTTGCTCTACCCTACCTAATGGCAAAACAAAATTGTTTCAGAAAGCTTTTTCTGATCATAAAAATCATATACATTCATTGTATAAGCACATGATGAGAGGAGAGAATCTCTCATAACCCATTATGAACAGAACTGTATGTGTAAATATAATGCATATATTTTACAAATTTAGTAACACAAATTATTTTCAACTTAAAATTTTAAAGAACATGATTTTGCCTAGATTTTCCAAGATTCTTAAAGTATAATAAACTAGCTGGGAGGAGGTTAGATACCTTTAAGCCACTAAGAATTTATTCAGTACCACCTAATAATTTACTACTTAAAAGCTTACAAAAGTAACCAGAGAGCTCTGGCACTGGTTAACTCTTGCTCATTAAAAAGAGAAGTTAAAACAAAGTTTCTCTGTTTTTATTTTGAGCAAGGGGGGTCCGGATACAGAGCCATTCAGTGAGTTCCAATATTATGTGACAGCCTTTTAATAATGTTTGTTACATCCCCTAATTAAGGACTGAGATTTCAAATAATTAAGTGGGGACAACTGACAAGTTTACATACTTTCCTACTACCCATAAATGGAGGGCAATTAATTTTAAGGCTTGATTTGCTAGTATAAATTTACAGTGTTAATTATAACTTCAAAGTCTCTATCTGGGCAAAGGGCCACTAACTAAGGGTTCGGTGTACGTAGGCGGTCTTCTATTTATCTGAGAATAGGGTGGTATTTGCTTGTACTTTCCAATGCATAGTAAAATGCTTCTGCCTCAGCAGAAGTTTCTCTGGATTAGTTAAAATACCATGTTGTTGGACATAATTAAATTTTCCATTTGGCTTTCTGTTTATAAATGATGCCAATCTTCCCCAAAAGCAGCAAGTAAATTCCAAGATGTCAGAGCTCTACATTTTCTAGTCATGGAGATCCATTTTGCTTAATTTCTATCCATATACCTAATAGAATTTCAACTGGACCATATTCACCTGTCTTTTGAGATCATTTCACTTATTTGGGTTTAAATTCCATTTAAAGTTGCCAAAAAATAGTTCTCTAAACCCATTCACATACATCACTTGTAAAATGGGGTTAAGAATTATTATCCTAGCAAATACTCTCACCATGTACTAGGCACTATGTGAAGCATTTCACATTTTTAACAATCACAAAATTCATATCATTACCCTTATTTTTCAGATGAGAAAACTGAAAATTAGAGAGCTTAACTCATTTAGTGAAAATCAAAAAGTTAATAAGGAATGGAGCCTGTTAGGTTATGGACATTGGGGAGGATATGTGCTATGGTGAGTGCTGTGAAATGTGTAAACCTGACAATTCACAGACCTGTACCCCTGGAGCAAAAAATACATTATATGTTAATAAAAATAAGAAATGAAATCTGAATTCAAAGTACAAAAAAACTAATTCCAGAGCCTATGCTTCTATCTCACAGTGGTTCTCAAACTTTTTGACCTTAGGATCCTTTCACTCTCTTAACAATTGCTGAGGCCTCCAAAGATCTTTTCTTTATGTGGGTTATATCTATCAATACTTACTACATTAGAAATTAAAACTAAGAAATTTTAAAAATATTTATGAAATCTTTAAAGACTAACAATAAGTTCATATTTTAATATTCATAACTTTTTTGTGTGAAAAATAACAATATTTTCCCAAAAGACAATTAAAAAAAAAAAGGTTAGCTGGATTCTCCTAATGCAGACTAACATAACTGAGGGTGCTACTAACTCAAGGCCAACATCAGATATTCATGTTAATAAGCTAAGGAAGCCTGTAAAATTTAGTGTTAGCAAGTCCCTCAATTAACCATGGGATGTATAGTAGGAAGAAACACAAATTATTCTGCCACTTTAAATATTAGCCAACATTTATTGAATTTTGACAATGTATAAGACACTGTATTAAGTTTTTCCACAGGGACTCCTGGGTGTCTCTGTTGCTTAAGTGTCTGCCTTTGGCTCAGGTAATGATCCCGGGTTCTAGGACTGAGTACCCACACTGGGCTCCTTGCTCAGCGGGGAGCCTGCTTCTCCCTTTGCCTGTTGCTTCCCTTGCTTGTGCCTGAGTTCTCTCTATATAACAAATAATAAAATCTTTTTTTTAAAAAGTTTCTCCACATAATACCTTTTCTAGTCCTATTGATTGCCCTATTTCCTCTGAGGTAGTAAGTTCCATCAGAGATATAAGGAACCTGAGGCTCAGAGAGATTAAGTGAGTAACTCAAGGTCACAAGGCCAGGACCAAGCAGTGCCAAGATCTCAACCCAGGTCAGTCTGACCATATGTCCTTGCTTTTGATCACTTTGTTATGACACCACTCAATATCACCAATTATTTCCATGGAAAAAAGGATTGAATTTAATAAAGACTTTTCAAAATACCCTCGGGGGTTTCATGGGTCCTCTGGAGTCTATCCATGTACACAGATCTTAAGAACCCCTACTTTAAGGATCTTAAAGTACCTAATACAGTATAGTAAGTTAAAAATCTGAAAAAAAAAAAAAAAAAAGTAAAGCAACAACAGCATTTATTGAGCACCTACTGTATGCCAGACAATGCTTAGTGCTTTACATCTATTACCTCATTTAGTTTTCACCCTTCAACTACACCTGTTACTCTGAGGAGAAAACTGAGGTTTGGAGGGGTTAACGGACTTGCTCAAAGTTGAACAGTGGAGGGGCTTGAGCTGACTCTACAGCACCACACCCCTCTAAGGCAAACACTGAATCAAAACCAGGCCAACGGTTTAAACTTCTTTCCAAAACAAACACAGAAAAAAACCTGGAGACATATTTACCTGTATGACTTATGGAGTTCCATGACCTTCTCTTCAAGCTCCTTGGTCTGATTTGGGGCCAGTTTAAAATCACTAACATAATCGGCACCATGAAGTTCTGGGTCATAGTCTCCCAACTCAGACTGGATGGTGTAAGAACCTAATAATGCTAAGGTTGCAAAGGAACAAGGCAGATGTCCTGCAACTATGTCCTGTCGAAGCTGAAGGCATAAATAATATCTACAGCCAAAAGAGAGAAAATGTTACCATGTCAGCAACAATAAAAACAAAATATAGAGAAAGAGGAAGAAGGGGGATGAGAAGGATGGAAGGAGGGAGAAAAACAGGAGATATTAAATTAAAAAACAAGAGAGATTAAATAATATTAATAACTATTCGATCTACGTTGTGGCTATATGATTGTTCATCAGATTATTTTTCTTTTCTGTGTGCTTAAAATTTTTCTATGTAAAACATTATAAACAACAACAATAACCACTCTGTAATTATGTTGGACTCATGTCCAGAAGGCAATTTAGAAAAAGGAAGTCGCTAAGAGAGGAGATCTTAAAAGTTCTCATCACCAGGAAAAAATTTTTGTAATTATGTATGACGATGGTTGTGAACTAGACTGAACTAGACTTATTGTGGTGATCATTTCATAATATATGCAAATATTGAATCATTATGTTGTACACCTGAGATTAATATAATGCCATTTATATCTCAAGAAAAAGGAAGAAAGAAAAGAGGTAAGGTTGGGAAAAGTCCAAAGGAGGTAAAGAAATTAATATTTTATAGAGTACATTAAGTACCATATACACATAAATTATCTCAAATACTCTTCACGAAAAAACTTGTGAAGTGTGTATATAATTACCAGATTACAGATAGAGGGCAGCTTCAAAGACTAAGCTTGCTCAATGTCATACGGTCATAAAGGTCATTTGGTTCCAAAACTGGACTTTTTCTATCACACTGCTGTGCCAAACATGTAGATACTGTCCTTCATATATAAAGATGACATTATTGACACATTTTTACTAAGGTATGACCAGTTTCAGTTCTTTTGCCTTCAAGATAGGCTAAGTGGCATATAGCCTTCCACACACTATCATCTTGTAAGACTGATTCCATCCATGTGCTACTTCATTGGGAATTCAAACTGGGGTTAAAACTGTTCTGTAGAATGAACTCAGTGCACCTACATTAAGTTAGACACTCATCTCTGTCAATTTCATGTTTACATCTATGATCCTGACCTCCTTAGCATTTTTTCTAGCTGAGTTGACCCATACAGACTCTTTTACCAAACAGGAAAGCTGGGAGATATGATAAAATTTAAAATTCCTGTATTGATTAGAATTATACCCTTGTTTTGACCATAATAAGATGTTGAATAATGTAGGTATCAACAATCGCTTTTGCTATCTATGATTAGTCACTACAGGCATTTTTTTTTTTTTAAAGGAATGCCAATCAAATCACAAGGATCTTAAACTCCTCTCAAATGTAGGTAATTGGCAAAGAATTTTAGGGATCTGTTTTGTTTTATACATAACCTCAATGAAGAAAGACAAATAAGAAGCAACTCTAAAGACAAATATTACCTGAGAAAAAGAAACAACCAAAACAATTTTTTTTCAGGCAGAGATGGAATCCCAACCTCAAGCATGTGCTATAGATTAACCAGACAAAGAATAATTTTTTTTAAATTTCACCATACCTCACAATCAGACTTAGATTGTAAACTTAGTAAACTAGAGTTTACTTGGGCTATTCCCTTATTTTGAGAGATCTGAAAACTGACGTACAGAGACTGTATATATGTCTGTGTCAGACAGTGGACAGCAAAATCAGAATCAGAAAGCAGTTTCTCAGCAACCAACAATTCCATTTAACAAACATTTGCCAAGCACCTAAGTGTATAAGGATCCATGCAAGGTGTTATGGATATGTACACTAGCACTCTTTATAACAGACTGCTTTTCCACTTTTTAAAAATTAATATTTATATAGAATCCAGTAAAACCCACTTTCCTAAAATCAGGAAGTTGTTTTCAAAGAGTACAAGATTTGTTTCATAAATTAAGTGGGCTTAAACCAGAAGAGACTCCTAATCTCAGGAAACAAACTGAGGGTTGCTGGAGGGGATGGGGATAGGAAGGATGGGGTGGCTGGGTGATGGACATTGGGGAGGGTATGTGCTATGGTGAGTGTTGCGAATTGTGTAAAACTGATGAATCACAGACCTGTACCCCTAAACAAATAATATATTACATGTTAATAAAAAAATTTTTAAATAAATTTAAAAATTTTTTTAAATAGTGAGGAAGATTCAGTTCATGAGGATTATGTACCTAATCATACACTTTGAGAGATAAGAAGAAATAATAATACACACATATATACACACATAAAATAATAATAATTCAGACTTCAGAACTGTAACAGAAAACATGGTAAGGAATGAGTATTAAAAAGAAAGTAGTAGAGCTATTTTATCACGTATATTTTTGTCTTGCCCTTTGGAGTGTGTGTGGTTTATAGGTGCCCTGTGCACAGCTTGGCATAGCACCCATGATAAGAAAGTTTAATTTCCCTGCCAATTTCCTCCAGGCACGTCACAGATACATAAGGCTTTTAGGCTCACTTATTTGCAAACCTGCCTTGAAGTGACCAGATGCTTTCCATCCTAACAGCACTTCATTTTTTTTCAGTTCTAAATAAAAAAATTCCTAGAGCTTATGATAATGAGAATTACTTGTATAGTTAACTATTAATACATTATTTACCTTGTTATATCTTCTGTTAACTGTGCTGGGTCAGGTGGATAAAATTTTACATTAAATGTGAAATTCCAGGGGACACCTGTAAAAGTAAACACAAAAAGAATTGTATGCTTATGGCTAAGTTTTTGATTGTTAGAAGTACCTAAAACATTCAGTTTTCTTTTCCTGAGATTTTTAAAATATTTTCATGCTTTGTGGGGAAAAAATCTGATTTTTATTAAAGAAAGAAAAAGTTATTGAGAACCATTTAAGAGAGTTTGAAAGTGATTTTTTTTTCCTCTTTGAGCTCTGTATTAAGTAACTGATATAAAAAGCTTAATAACACCCAGAATTGGTGGGGAAAAAAAAACAATTACCATCGCTGATACAGGTTTAAGTTGGCACAATGCTAAGGAGAACAATTTGACAACATCTTTCAAAGCATAAAACATATATATTCTTTCATCTCCCAATTCTATTTCCAAAAATGTGTCTATACATATGCTTAAATGTGGTCAGAAATGTATAAGATATTGTTCGTAATAGCAAATGACTAGAGACAACCTAAATATATATTTATTTAGCAAGAGAAGATATATTTCCAAGACAAAGTGTCAGGTGAAAAAAAAATATCAAGGTCAAGAACAGTTCATACAGAAAGGAACTATAAAGGGCACGTGGGTGGCACAGTTGGTTAAATGTCTGACTCTTGGTTTCAGCTCAGGTCATGATCTCAGGGTCATGAGATGGAGCCCCTTATTGAGCTCCTTGCTCAGCATGGAGTCTGCTTGGGATTCTCTCCCTCTCCCTTCTCCTGTGCCCCTCCCCTCGCTTGTGCTCACTTTCTCTCAAATAATCTTTCAAAGAATAAAATGAAAATTTTAAAAAGGCAACCATAAATATTGGAGGGTAAGAAGAAGTATATGTTAGGGTATGATTATATATGCATAGACAATCCCTATAAGGATATGTATTAAATCAGTTATAGTTGTTGGGAAACTAGGAAAGGGAACTTTTAGATAGGAAAATGGAGAAGATCGGGGAAATAGAATGGAGACCTATTTTCACTGTATATTCTTTTATACCATTTGAATTTTGTACATGTACTACTTATTAAATATAAATATATAACTTTTTTAAGGGATAATCTCTGTCTCCTTCCACTAAAATGCAAATTACTAGGCATAAGAACTTTTCTGTTTTATTTAGTGTGCATCCCTAGTGTCCAAAACAGTGCTTCGAAGATCATAGATGCTCAAGAAATATTTGTTGAGGGGCGCCTAGGTGGCTCAGTGGGTTAAAGCCTCTGCCTTCAGCTCAGGTCATGATCCCAGAGTCTTGGGATCAAGCCCCACATTGGGCTTTCTGCTCAGCAGGGAGCCTGCTTCTCCATATCCCTCTCTGCCTGCCTCTCTACCTACTTGTGATCTCTGTCTGTCAAAGAAATAAATAAAACATTAAAAAAAAGAAGAAGAAGTATTTGTTGAGCGAATGAATGAAATAAAGTAACTGATCTCACAGCATTGTTGTGAATGTCATCTGAGGCTGCTATAGCTCTGGCAGGGGGCGGTTACTAATGTATTAAAATTATCCATTAATCCAGATTTACCAATGACCTTATGTTACCAGACCTAATCAAATGAAAACAAACAAACAAACAAACAAAAAAAAACCTGTATTCTGGTTCAATTTTTCTCTCCATTTAACCCCAAACAAGGAAGTTTAACTGTATTAGAAATAACCATATCAGGGCACCTGCGTGGCTCAGTGGGTTAAAGCCTCTGCCTTCAGCTCAGGTCATGATTTCAGGGTCCTAGGATCAAACCCTGAATGGGGCTCTCTGCTCAGCAGGGAGCCTGTTTCCCTTCCTCTCTCTCTGCCTGCCTCTGCCTACTTGTGATCTGTCAATAAAATAAGTAAGACCTTTAAAAATAAAAAAAAGAAATAAACATATCTAAACAGAAATGTTTCAATTATTAACTCTTACTTTTGTTAACAGCAATTGTAAGAAGGAGAACCCAAATTTTGAGTTCCCATTCTTTTCCATGTAAGAGATACAGGTTGTCATATTGCTAATGAAGACATTCAGGTTCACTGCAAGCTAGCTCAGGGTTCAATGCAATAGAGAGACTAAAAAAGCTAATCACTTGGAATTTTTAAAATTATTAAAGTTAAGATTTAGTCAGTGACTGTTTCTAGAATAGGATACATATAATTAGTAATACCTTATGGAGAATATTTAGTGGGGGAAAAAAGGTGGCTGGAAAAGTTCTTAAAAAAAATCTTAACATTAAAATTTCTTCCTTTTAACTCAGCAACATGTCAGTGACATTCCCACCAAAGTGCATAACCTGAATATTCATGGGCCATGAAAAAAATCAGACACGCTCAAAGTGACCACTTAAAAATTAACTATCTGGACTCTTCAAAACTATCAATGTTATAAAATACGTTAGGGGTGCCTGGGTGGCTCAGTCGTTAAGTGTCTGCCTTCAGCTCAGGTCACGATCCCAGAGTACTGGGATCGAGCCCCATGTTGGGCTTCCCACTCAGTAGGAAGCCTGCTTCTCCCTCTCCCACTCCCCCTGCTTGTGTTCTCTCTCTTGCTGTGTTTCTCTCTGTCAAATAAATAAACAGAATTTTTAAATAAATAAATAAATAACTTTAAAGACTCAGGAACTGTTCCAGATCAAAAACAGCTAAAGAGATGTACCAACTAAATGCAAAATAGCACCATAGATTTTCTTTCACTATACAGAAAATTATTTGGACAACTGATAAGGTCTGTAGGTTACAGTGTTGCTTCAATGTTAATTTCCTGCTTTTAATAACTGTATTATAGCTATATAAGAAAATTCCTACTTTTTAGGATATTTTATGGGTGGAGAGGGATAGAGAAGGTAAAGGACTTCTTGCTTTTGCTCTGCATATTCCAGAAAGAGGTAGAAGTGGATAGCCACACTGAGTAGGGGAGATCTGTCTTATTCACAGCCAAGAGAATTAAGCTGGGAGGAGAGGGAGAGAGAGATTGATAAACCTCCCAAGGAGATTCAAATGAATAAATGGGTCTGAGGGAAATTTCAGAAAAACAGCAAAAGCAATACTATCTATAGAATATAGGTAAGGGTATATGAGAAATAAATAAATAAAAACATGGACTAAATCACCCCAAATTCATGAAAATAGATTTCTTTGGCTAGGGAGAAAAGAGGACAGGATTAGGAAGAAAACAAAAAAGACAAAACTTACCAGTACTGTCCTATTTTAAGTTGAAAGCATTAACACATGTTAAGTCTGGGTGACGTGTACATGGGTTATTTGTTACATTAGCCTCCATACTTTTCTGTGTGTTTTTAATATGGAAAAAATCCTTCTAGTGAATATATATTTCAATTTTAGATGTTCATTTTTTTGTTCTACTTTTAAGAATTTACCTATAGAACATACATGTGTATGCACTTATATGTTATATGAGTGAACCTGAACTTATATAAATGTTCACTGTAACCTTGTTTGTAACAGCAAACTACTGAGAATAACCCAAAATGTCCATCAAAAGGTCTGCTTATATATATATATTGTGCTACAACTATGTAATCAAAGAAAATTTTTAGACAAACAAAATAAATTTACATGTGTTGATATGAAGAATACTCCAAATTATGTTAAATAAAAAATTTGTTGCATATTTATATTAAATACATATTATATCTATTTAATCTATTTATGTAAAATATACATAGTAAAATACAATATGCATGTAAAACACATGTATTAAATACATATTTATATTATAATATGTGTCTATGTACACTCAGAACATCTCTGGAAAGAACCCAAGGAATTAAAGGATGGGGTAGAAGGGAGATTTACCTTACATTAGATTCATCGGTATCTTTTAATTTTATTCCACATATTTATATCACCTACTTAAACAAATTTTTAACTATATATAGCATACACAATGCATATATAATATAATGCAATACATAATATATAATATATAACAGTCCCCCCCCTTATCCATGGTTTCACTTTCCCATGGTCAACAACAATCTGGAAACAGATGATCTTCCTGACCTAAGACTAAGCCACAATGCCTGCGTCATTCACCTCTCTTCATCTCATCACACAGGCATTTTATCACATCACATTATCATAAGAAAGGTGAGTACAGTCCAGTAAGATATTCTGAGAGAGAGACCACATTTTATTACAGTATTATTGTTATAACAGTTCTATTTTATTTTAAGTTATTGTTGTTAATCTCTTACTGTGCCCAATTTATAAATTAAGCTTTAACAAGATACACACGTATAAGAAAAAACACAGTATATATAGGGTTTGGTACTATCTACAATTTCAGGCACCTACTGGGGGACCTGGAACATATCTCCTAGGGACAAGGTGGGGGCAAGAATCCTATATAGCATAATTCTTCTTTTCAAAGGCAAAACTTATATATGCCTAGAAAAAGTCTTGTAGCTTATACCAACTTAACAGTGATTGTATCTAGAGGATAGAATTTAGGGACCTTTTACTTTCTCCATGATATATTTCCACAATATTTAAAATTTTCACAATGGGTTTATAAGATGTGTGTGAAGAAAAATAGCTTTTTAAAAAAACAAAATTCTTCTCTTTGGCTTAATGAAATGTTTACATTTTGATTCCTTAATTCAGTTTGTGCTACAGACGAGGTTTTCCTTTCCCATGTTACAGAAAGGGTTTTTATTATTTTGTAAAGTTTTTTAAAATGACAAACGCTGGTTCTTTTTCTTAGCAAGACTTTTTTCCGTAGCCAGAGATATAATCTACTAGATATTCTTCTCCACTCATCATAAATTCTGCTTTAACTTTTCTCCCTAACCAGTCTTCTTGTATAATCATTTATTCCTAAGTAATATTGAATATTAAAACAATTTTCATTGACAGGGATCTGGAGTTATGTTTTTCTTGTCATGCCTTAAATATTCCAAAAATGTATTGCTATTACTTACATTTTATTTTATTTTTTAAATTTTTTATTATTTATTTGTTTGTTTGTTTTTTGCTCTGACTTGCATTTTAAAACAACATTTTATAGTATGGAGAGCTGCCAGTCCAAAGGAATATTTTGCCTTTCTATCTCAAGGAATATAAATTATAAATAGGGTCTAAAAGAAAACATTTCACTACAGCAAGCTTGTTAAGAAACAAATGAAAAATAAAATCTGTTTTCAGGAGATAGAGCTAAAACTTACTAACCATGATAAATAACCTTTAGTGCAGTTCCTGAAAATTTCCTTAAAAATAAACCAAACCAAAAAGACATTAAGTTGTAAACAAGAGAAAAAGAATCTCTACCCCTTACCTAGCCCTTTGGGCCTAGAGCTACAAAATACTAATCTGCACTTTATTCGACCTAGAAATATTTATCTCAGGAGAGCAGTCTGAGCAGGGGTACAACAGTAATATATACCAGAGGGCTTAGCATTAGAAGAAAAGTCACAATGTCAGAGGGCCATTGGCAAGGAATTCTCATTTTTCTACTAACAGAAGAACTAGTTGGAAGAAGATTGTTGAAAATGGACAAAAAGAACTACAGAGAAAAAAACATGAAGAAAGTTAGAATGCAACTGTCCAGAACAATTTAAAAGGACCAAGACCAGGCAGCAAACTCCTTTGAGAACTGACTCCCATATCCTTTTTCTCTTCTCATCTTTGTTCTTCTCAAACTTGTTTTTCTCAACCATTCCAATCTTCCCCAATTTTGCCTAGTTGTAAAGAAAAAAATATCAAGATCTGCCCTACATCTCAATAGTGTCCACCTCTGCTGTAACTTCTGTCATGGAATCTCCTCCTTCCAAGGGAAGGTTTTATCTCCATTTCAGAGCCACCTTCCAAAGCCCAGGATTCTAAAGTGACTCATAGCCAGAAAAAGGTGAAAATCCTCTGACCTACTAAAAGAAAGAAAGACCTATAGAAAGGGCTATATTCACTTACCACGAACCTGCTTTTTTATTTCTTTGGCAGAATCCAGCCATGTCTGTAAAAAGAAGAAAAGGCATTCACACACAGCTCCAAAACACACAAACCACAGAGTACCACAGCAGGATTACTGGCCATTTTCAAATAGATTCTCTAGGTCAAATCAACATTTCTGATATTCTCTGCACTAATTTCACACAGCATAGTAAATGTGAGCAGAGAAACAGGGGGCCAGACAGTTAAAATTGAATCCTACCTCCACTACTTCCTAGCTGAGTCATTTTATACATCTCTGTATCTGTTTTCACATCTACTAGAGGAAATTAAAATGAGACACTAGTAGTAGTGACTATCTCATAGGCTTATTGTGAAGATGAAATTAGTTAATATATGTGAATCTTTTATTAGACAAGAAATGCTAAATAAGCATTTGCTATTTTTATCATTCTATAAAGAGTAGTAGAGATATAACCAGGATTAATAAACATCACCCAGATCTTATTCTTCCCTCCAACTCTGCCCTCCAATCTCATTTAAGTTTTCTATGTCAACACAGCATCTGGTACATGTTTCATACTCAGTTAATATTTACTGGATGAGTGATTATATTGTTTTCCCTGACTACTCTTGCCCACGCTAACTCTCCTTTTACTGTTTACCAACCCCACTTAGAGTCTACATGCCATTAGTGGAAGGCTCTTCAATTCATGGTGGACCATGAAAAATAATGGCACTTGGAAAGAGCCTCACCATTAACATCTTTTGCAGGCTCCTTTGGAAATGTTTAAAGACAGTAATTCCTAAATTAAATTGTTTAAAATATTTTTATTGATATAAGAGACATAAAGAAACATACCTTAAACATAATTGTATAGATCAATAACTAATCAAAGTGAACACATGAGTTTAACATCATCAGCATCCAGCAACCCTTCTCCTGCTTCCTCCCAATCCCTCTCCATTCCATCTTCCTAAAGGTTTAAAACTAAATTTTAATGATATTTAGAAAAGGAGAGTAAAGTACCCCTCCTCATCCTCTATCAAAAAAGACAAAAAGCACAAAGTTACGATTCTATCTTCCCTGCCCAAGAAATGAACTTGAATTCCACAATCTTATATTTGATTATATACTACTTTAACTGTTTTATTAAGGTAGTCATCATAAGAGACAATAAGTATGACAGGGAGGATTAATTACTTTTTCTGTTCCCTTTCCCCACAATTAACACAGAAGATTAAGACGTGTTAAAAATATACCACTTAATATAAAAGTGTTCCTTAGAATAAAAACTAAGCACACGTTTGTTTAAGCCCAGTCAGAAAAGCAGTAACCCTCATTTCTCATTATGATTAAAGAACTTTAAGTTATTGTAGGTCCAAAGGCAAAGGAAAACTTCAAAAGTACCAATTAGTAAGTTTCATGGAAACTCTGAGAATCATCATTTATACCACGCAACCCAGAAGTCTTAACAAAGACTACTTCTTACCACTTTGGAATGAAACATCTCTCACCATAATGCGGCAACTCTATATTTTCCACTTTTATAGAGAAATCCCCCAAGGTAACCTGAAGCTACCAAGATTCTTACAGGGATTTTTCAGCCTTTCTATGACTCTGCAGCTAGAATTCCCACCAATTTGACATAAAGAGGGCAAACCCAGATTTGTATCAGTCACATGTGACTCCACAGTATAAGTGACCTTACCAAACAAATTATTATGGCATCAGTATCTAGACCTCCAAATCCAAATAAAAATAAATGTGTACAAGATAATAAAAATCAATGTGTACAGAATAGGTACTTTTATGCTCAATTTAAATGATTCACTTGACAGCATTTCATTTAGCCAACAGACATTTGAGGAACGACCCCATGTACTAGGCAATGTAGTTTCAAAAGAGGATTAAAAAATAGTACTTGTCCTCAAGGAGATGTCAGTCTAATGGAAGAGGTGGATTGTGAACAATTGATTCGTTCATTCTAGGTGTGAAAATGAGGATGACAGTGAGGTGTGAGAGCGCTATGAGGAGGGTGTTCTAGGAGCACAGAGGATGTGCACCAAAATGGATTGGGGATAAGAGACAGTTGGGTAATAATTTCCAAGAGAATATTTGGGAGACCTAAACCTCATCTTCATGGACAAACAGGTTAGCCAGGCAAAACAGAAGAGGGAGTAAATAAAAAGGCACAGGTTACAAGAGAACATGATACTCAATTGCTACATGTAGGTGAGCATAGTTGGAACACAGAGGTGAGGAGGGGAAATACAAAACAAAGAGAATAGTAAAGGTCAGATCATGGGGGACACAGTATTTCACAGGAAGAAACTTGGACTTTATCAAGTTCCAGACAAGGGGAAGCCACTGAAGGATTTAAAATACAGGAGTGATGTGAATTAGAGGAAGCCGGACTGTAAAAAGGGAGACGAAATGAGGGGTTGCGTTGAGAATGATGATTGTGGTGCAAAAGAGAATAATGGTTATGGGTATAGGCTTGGAAGGCAGACAATCTTGAGTTCTAATCCTGTCTCAACTTCTCTACCATTTACTAGCTGTGTAACATTATATAAGATCATCTAAGTCTCAATTTTCTCATATATAAAATTGGGATAAAATAACCCTCCTCAGGGAGCCTGGGTGGCTCAGTCAGTTACCCGTCCAGCTCTTGGTTTCAGCTCAGGTCATGACCTTGGGGTCCTGGAATCAAGCCCCACACTGAGCTCCCTGCTCAGTGTGGAGTCAGCTTGAGGATTATCTATCTCTGTTCCTCCCTCCTCTCTCTCTCTCTCTATAAAATAAATAAATAAATCCTTTAAAAAAATCTACTCCTCACAGAGTTTTTATGGATTAAATTATTTGATGTATATAAAAAGCACATAACCAGCACTCAATAAATTGTGCTGATACTGATCATCTAAACGACTTGATAGGATGAAGTCTTTGGTACAGAAAAGAAAGATGTGCATTAAAAGACATATATCAGAATGTTCTTAGCAGCAGTATTCTTAAGAGCCCAAACTATATACAAGCCAAACAGCCATCAATAGTAGAATACATACAGTGTGGTATAGTCAAACAATGAACTTTTACACAACCTGAGAAGGAATGATCTATTGCTATTCACAACATGGATGAATCTCAAAACCACAACTGAACAAAATAAAAGAAGCCAGACCTAAAGAATATATGCATAATTTCATTTTTACAACACAGTTTAAAAAGCTAATTTTTTAAAGTTAGTAACAAGTTAGGCAAAGCTAACTTGTTGTGATAGATGTCAGGAAGACATGTGTTACTTTTAATGCATAGGGTGGGAGTAGTGATTGTTAGGGGATGGAGGGAGGGTGTGGGAAGGGGCACTAAGGGGATTCTGGAGTCCTGGTAATATTTATTTTCTTAACCTTCTGGGTATTTACACAGATGTGTTCACTATGTAACAATTCTTTGAAATAAACACCTATGATTTACACACTTTCCTGTATTATGCTAATAAGCAGTGAAGAACTAGAGATAGTTATATGTAAACTAATTTCTCAAGAGAATGGTTTTGAAGGAGAGGTGAAAGAGAGGGTTATACCTAAGGGAAAGAGACAAGAATTAACTTATAAAATAACAAAATATTGAGAGGACAAAAGTTATAGAATCTTATCTTATTAGGGATACTTTTTAAAAAGATTTTATTTATCTATTTCAGAGAGAGCATGAGAGAGAGAGAGAAAGCATGCATGAGCAGGAAGGTCAAGTAGACACTTGATCCCAGGACCCTAGGATCATGACCTGGGTGGAAGACAGGCACTTAACAGACTGAGCCACTCAGGAGTCCTCTTATTAGGGATCTTAAGACTTCCCCAAAACTTAATTCTGGATAATTTTCTATTTGAATACTTTCAGGTACAAGGATTCCTTTTATTTTTTTTTAAGGATTCCTTTTTTTTTCCTTTAAGATTTTATTTATTTATTTGACAGAGAGAGAAAGATCACAAGTAGGCAGAGAAGCAGGCAGAGGAAGGAAGGGAAGCAGGCTCCCTACTGAGCAGAGAACCTGATGTAGGGCTCCATCCCAGGACCCTGAGCCGAAGGCAGAGGCTTAACCCACTGAGCCACCCAGGCACTCCTAAGGATTCCCTTTTAAGGGTCTGTTTTGCTGATCATTTCTTGTGAGTTAAATAAATTAACATTTATTTACTTACTTACTTATTAAATTAACATCTTAAACAGAACTTATGTTTGTGCTTTAAAAAGTATCACATTCCTTCTTGAGCTTAAAAAAAAAGTTTCTAGGGGCGCCTGGGTGGCTCAGTGGGTTAAGCCGCTGCCTTCGGCTCAGGTCATGATCTCAGGGTCCTGGGATCAAGTCCCGCATCGGGCTCTCTGCTTAGCAGGGAGCCTGCTTCCCTCTCTCTGCCTGCCTCTCCATCTACTTGTGATTTCTCTCTGTCAAATAAATAAATAAAATCTTA